>NW_026779770.1:0-5000 GCF_030144855.1 Hypanus sabinus
AAGATTTGCAGGGGACATTGCAGCATCACGCTGAATGTTTGCAGATGTGGAGACCAGGAATTGACTTCATTTCTTACATCCTTCACACACGTGAGAAGTAAAAATCTTCACGTTATGTCTCCAATGTGCAACGTCAAATCATAGTAACTTATAATAAAGAGAACAGTCAGTGTAACATGGAAATACACTCAGATCAGCGTGAGTTCATCAGTCTGATGGCCTGGTGGAAGAAGCTGTCCCGGAGCCTGTTGGTCCTGGTTTTTATGCTGCGGTACCGTTTCCCAGATGGTAGCAGCTGGAATAGATTGTGGTTAGGGTGACTCGGGTCCCCAATGATCCTACGGGCCCTTTCTACACACCTGTCCTTGTAAATGTCCTGAATCATGGGACGTTCACATCTACAGATGCGCTGGGCTGTCCGCACCACTCTCTGCAGAGTCCTGCGATTAAGGGAGGTACAGTTCCCGTACCAGGCAGGATGCTCTCAGTTGTGCCCCTGTGGAAAGTTCTTAGGATTTGGGGGCCCATAGCAAACTTCCTCAACCATCTGAGGTGAAAGAGGCGCTGTTGTGCCTTTTTCACTACACGGCTGGTGTGTACAGACCACGTGAGGTCCTCGGAGATGTGGATGCTGAGGAACTTGAAGCTGTTCACCCTCTCAACACCAGATCCATTGATGTCAATAGGGGTCAGCCCGTCTCCATTCCTCCTGTAGTCCACAACCAGCTGCTTTGTTTCTGCGACACTGAGGGAGAGGTTGTTTTCTTGACACCACTGTGTCAGGGTGATGACTTCTCCCCTGTAGGCCAGCTCGTTATTGTTCGAGATGAGGCCAATCAGTGTAGTGTCGTTGGCAAATTTAATTGGCAGATTGGGGCTGTGGGTGGCGACACAGTCATGGGCATAAAGGAGGGGGTTTAGTACACAGCCCTGAGGGGCTCCTGTGTTGAGGGTGGAGGTGAGGGAGCCCACTCTTACCACCTGCTGGCGATCTGACAGGAAATCCAGGATCCAGCCGCACTAGGCCGAGGCCTCTGAGCTTCCTGTCGAGCCGGGAGGGAATCATGCTGCTGAATGCTGAACTGAGGTCTGAGAACAGCATTCTCACGTAATCGTCCTCCTTCTCCAGATGTGTACGGACGGAGTGTAGAGCTGTGGCTATTTCATCATCTGTTGGTAGGTGAATTGTAGGAGGTCCTCTGTGGGTGGCAGCAAACTGCAGATGTAGTCTTTGTCCAGCCTCTCAAAGCATTTGCTTATTATTGAGGTGAGTGCGACAGGACGCCGGTCGTTCAGGCATGTGACCTTGGTCTTTTTAGGAACAGGGACAATGGTGGATAATTTGAAGCAGGAGGGCACTTGACACTGGGAGAGGGAGAGATTAAAAATGTCAGTAACCACCCCTGCCAGCTGTGCTGCGCACATCGCCCGGGGATGCCGCCCGGTCCCGCAGCCTCGCGACTGTCCACTCGCTGGAAACGTCTGCGTGCCTCGGCCTCAGAGACGACGCGGTGGCTTCCCTCGGAGGCTCGGAGTTAGCAACGTCGAACGGAGCGTGAAAGCGGGTGAGCTCATCCGGGAGAGAGGAACGTCATGGAAGTGTTTCGAGCTGAGGGAGCGGACCGGTGGCTTGGGGTCAGTCTCGGTGCCTACAGGGGCTAAATGCTGAAGCATTCGCAAGGCACGTGAGAGTCAGCGTGTCCTTTTCGATTTGGGCGTAAGAGTCTCGATGAATATGCCACCAGTTTCCATACAGCACTGCAGCCTTGCGTGAGCGCCCAGGCCAAAGGAAGGGGTGCGGGCTGAGTCCTCGGTTGCTTTGTTCAGATCAAAGAATGGCAATGTTGGCGGAGAGATAAGTTCTGCTTCAAGTCCCGAGGTGCGTCCCAGGTGCAAACGTGTCTCTGAGAGAGGTCACATAGCCACTCTGCAAAATCTGGAGTGAACCTTCCCAGCCGGTTTTCTCTGCCGAGGAAACCGTGGATCTCTGATTCATTTGTAGGTTGTTCCGCGTTCCGAACTCCTGTCAGGGTGTCTGAATCTGGTTACCCTCTCTCTGAGGACTGCTGGTGGCCAAAGAACTTCACCTCTGCTTTGCAAATGTGCATTTCGTTTTGTTGAGGGTGATTCCAGCCTGTTCCAGTTTTTCCAAGGCAGCTGCCGTTCTTCGGACACGTTCCTCACCTGAGCCTCAGAAGATGAATCTGCCGTCCATGTGGCCGACTACTCTTCCTAGTCCCTGCAAACTTTGCTTCGCCCTCATCTGGGAGAGTTCAGGGGCTGAAGGGAGTCTCTTGGTGGGATGGTGGGACAAGGGACGTTGCTCAGGAGCTAAATGGACCTGAGTTTGCATCTCGTTTGGTGAAGAATAGTGATCAACCCAGCGGAGCCGACGTGGGATCGACAGAGGGCAGAATAAACTTCTCCCGCCCCACTGCTTTGTCAGGTCAACACAGACCCTCACTGTGCCACCTGGACTGGGAACAGGAACACGCCCACACACCAGTCCACCCACTCGAGTTATCTTGTCAAACCCCTCAAGTTCAGCTTGAGTTTGTTCGTCCCTGGGTGGGGGGGTGGGACTGGTGTTTGCCTGGCTGTGGTCAGAGAGGAAGGTGTCACTCCTGACCTCAATGGCTGAGGTACTCTGCTTTCAGTAACCCCAGGCCTGTGAGCAACTTCAGGATCTTCTCCAGCCACAGAAGTTTGTAGAGTGAAGGTGAGGGTCTCGATGGCCTGGGAAGAGATTCTCAGACATCCTCTTTTAACTGTTGCTCACTGTTACGGATGGAAGCACTGAATGTTCCTCACACTGGCCCCACGAGCACTTCCTTTGCTGGGTTTATTCCAGTGACTGTTCCCCTCACCACTTTTGAGAACAGAGATTGGAGGACGGCTGTGACCTCTGCCCCCGGCGTCCATTCTGAGAACAGAGATTGGAGGACGGCTGTGACCTCTGCCCCCGGCGTCCATTCTGAGAACAGAGATTGGAGGACGGCTGTGACCTCTGCCCCCGGCGTCCATTCTGAGAACAGAGATTGGAGGACGGCTGTGACCTCTGCCCCCGGCGTCCATTCTGAGAACAGAGATTGGAGGACGGCTGTGACCTCTGCCCCCGGCGTCCATTCTGAGAACAGAGATTGGAGGACGGCTGTGACCTCTGCCCCCGGCATCCATTCTGAATGCCACTGCCTCATTTTGCAACAGAACTGTTTAGTATGCCAGCCTCGTCCGCTTGAATCTAGAATCCCAAGGCAAGCTCTCTCTCTTTGTCTGAATCATGGTCTTCTTTGACCTCCTGAGGAACTGTTTTTGAGTGACATGGGCTTTTATAATGGCGCCGGGGGCATTTCGCTTCTCCTGCTGGACGGAGACTTGCCACACCTCCTGCTGTCGGACAGTTCACCTGCCGTTCATTTCCTTTGTTTCAGCTGAGCCCCACTGTCACCTCTTTCTGACTGTACCTCCTTTGCTCTTCTAGCTCGCGGTGTGCTGTCCTGTGAAATACTCTTTGAATTTGTCCTAAACTGGACAAATTACACTAAATTACACTGGAATTTAGTAGGGTGAGAGGGGATCTGATTGAAACATATAAGATTATTAAGGGATTGGACAAGCTAGAGGCGGGAAACATGTTCCCTATGTTGGGGGAGTCCAGAACTAGAGGCCACAGTTTAGGAATAAGGGGTAGGCCATTTAGAACAGAGTTGAGGAAAAACTTTTTCACCCAGAGAGTTGTAGATCTGTGGAATGCTCTGCCCCAGAAGGCAGTGGAGGCCAATTCTCTGGATGCTTTCAAGAAAGAGTTAGATAGAGCTCTTAACGATAGCGGAGTCAAGGGATATGGGGAGAAGGCAGGTACAGGGTACTGATTGTGAATGATCAGTCATGATCACATTGAAGAGCCTACTCTTGCAACTATTGTCTGTTGTCTACAAACTGTTTTGTACTCCCTTTTCCAGAGCACCTGTCCACCCACGATGCCATCTGCTCTGTCACCCATGCTTACTTGATTAACTCTAAATCTCTGAGAGTGTCTGAGCCATCTCCCAAAGTCCCCTGGTTTAGAGAAATCAAACGGGAGCTTTATTAGGTAAGTCGATGCAGGTCCTGCAGGCACTTGCTCCATTTTCCTGTTTGTTTAGTTATTATTTTATTTAATTGGGCTACAAAAGTCTTCTTTTCGCTTCCTGAGAGTCTGACTGACTTCTCTGCTCTGACTGTGCCTCTGTGCACTTCCCCCAGGCTAGCGGACGACAGATTATTGCAATGCATCCACTTTTGGGTGCAGCCAGATAGTGTTGCCTAGCAACCTGAACGGTCCTCAGCTCAGCCTCATGGTGCATACAATTAGCAGAATAAGTTGCTGGATAATTTACATAGATACGCAGAGAAGAATAGAATTACTTCTTTCTTGTTGGTGTCCCGATTCATTGACAATCAGCCATTTCTGACACCACGTTGTGTTCATCAGGAGGCCACGCATCAGGGAGACCAGCACCTGGTCTTCCTCACAGTCCACTACAGCCCCAGTCTTGGTATCGTCCGCAGATCCAGCCTACCACATTATCATCGGTATCGTTGATAGAGACGACAAACGACAGTGGGCCCGGCACCGAACCCTGCGGCACTCCACTAGTCACAGGCCTCCGGTCAGAGAGACGACCCTCTACCACCACCCTCTGGCTTTGCCTGCCAAGCCAGTGTCTAATCCAACTTACTCCCTCATCCTGAATGCTGAGCGACTGACCAGCCTCCCGCGCGGGACCTTGTCGAAATAACTTACTAAAGACAACATCCGCTGCCCCTGCCTTCATCAACCTTCCCGGCAACTTCCTTGAGAAACTCTGTGAGAGTAGTTAGACATGACTTCCTACAAAGCTGAACATCCCAAATCCCTGTCTATCCAAATGCTTGCAATTCCAATCCCCAGAATGCCTTCCAACAACTGTCAGACTCCCCGGCCTATAATTTCCTGGTTTAATTTTAGAGCCTTTCTG
>NW_026779770.1:10000-27500 GCF_030144855.1 Hypanus sabinus
ACTCCCTGCCACTCATTCCCAGACACAATCCCAATAGGTGACACAAGTCTTTCCCACGTGACGTCTGCACGCCTCCTCTGATGATGCCAGAACTAATCAATCCATGCCTCAAGGCCCCCTGGGACGGCACCATCTGCCTGCAGACACGTCTCTGTGTGACAACACTTCCCAGTTCCTTTTTCCATCTTCCCTTCACTGTCTCCGGAATTGATGAATGAACCATTAATCAGACCGTGACTCAACTCTACACAATATACAACTGGTATTTATGTCTCCAGTCTCAAGCTAATATTTCTCAGAGCCTGAAAAAACCAGACTCCTTCAATTCCTGATTCCTGGAAAACCAGTGGAGCACCCCCTACACTGTCCCATCACTCACTCCCGGGGACAGACACAGAGTGACCCTCCCTCCACACCGTCCCATCACTCACTCCCGGGGACAGACACAGAGTGACCCTCCCCCTACACCGTCCCATCACTCACTCCCGGGGACAGACACAGAGTGACCCTCCCTCCACACCGTCCCATCACACACTCCCGGGGTCAGACACAGAGTGACCCTCCCCCTACACCGTCCCATCACTCACTCCCGGGGTCAGACACAGAGTGACCCTCCCTCCACACCGTCCCATCACACACTCCCGGGGACAGACACAGAGTGACCCTCCCTCCACACCGTCCCATCACACACTCCCGGGGTCAGACACAGAGTGACCCTCCCTCCACACCGTCCCACCACACACTCCCGGGGACAGACACAGAGTGAATCTCCCTCCACACCGTCCCATCACACACTCCCAGGGTCAGACACAGAATGACCCTCCCTCCACACCGTCCCATCACACAATCCCGGGGACAGACACAGAGTGAATCTCCCTCCACATCGTCCCATCACACACTCCCAGGGTCAGACACAGAGTGAATCTCCCTCCACATCGTCCCATCACACACTCCCAGGGTCAGACACAGAGTGAATCTCCCCCTACACCGTCCCATCACTCACTCCCAGGGACAGACACAGAGTGACCCTCCCTCCACACCGTCCCATCACTCACTCCCGGGGTCAGACACAGAGTGAATCTCCCCCTACACCGTCCCATCACACACTCCTGGGGTCAGACACAGAGTGACCCTCCCTCCACACCGTCCCATCACACACTCCCGGGGTCAGACACAGAGTGAATCTCCCTCCACATCGTCCCATCACACTCTCCCGGGGTCAGACACAGAGTGAATCTCCCTCCACATCGTCCCATCACACTCTCCCGGGGTCAGACACAGAGAGAATCTCCCTCCACACCGTCCCATCACACACTCCCTGGGTCAGACACAGAGTGAATCTCCCTCCACACCGTCCCATCACACACTCCCGGGGTCAGACACAGAGTGACCCTCCCTCCACACCGTCCCATCACACACTCCCGGGGTCAGACACAGAGTGAATCTCCCTCCACACCGTCCCATCACTCACTCCCGGGGACAGACACAGAGTGACCCTCCCTCCACACCGTCCCATCACACACTCCCGGGGTCAGACACAGAGTGACCCTCCCTCCACACCGTCCCATCACACCCTCTGGGGTCAGACACAGAGTGACCCTCCCTCCACACCGTCCCATCACTCACTCCCGGGGTCAGACACAGAGTGACCCTCCCTCCACACCGTCCCATCACACACTCCCGGGGTCAGACACAGAGTGAATCTCCCTCCACACTGTCCCATCACTCACTCCCGGGGACAGACACAGAGTGAATCTCCCTCCACACCGTCCCATCACACACTCCCGGGGTCAGTCACAGAGTGAATCTCCCTCCACACCGTCCCATCACACACTCCCGGGGTCAGACACAGAGTGAATCTCCCTCCACACCGTCCCATCACACTCTCCCGGGGTCAGACACAGAGTGACCCTCCCTCCACACGGTCCCATCACACTCTCCCGGGGTCAGACACAGAGTGACCCTCCCTCCACACCGTCCCATCACTCACTCCCGGGGACAGACACAGAGTGACCCTCCCTCCACACCGTCCCATCACACACTCCCGGGGTCAGACACAGAGTGACCCTCCCTCCACACCGTCCCGTCACACTCTCCCGGGGTCAGACACAGAGTGACTCTCCCTCCACACCGTCCCATCACACACTCCCGGGGTCAGACACAGAGTGAATCTCCCTCCACACCGTCCCATCACACACTCCCAGGGTCAGACACAGAGTGAATCTCCCTCCACACCGTCCCATCACACACTCCCGGGGTCAGACACAGAGTGAATCTCCCTCCACACTGTCCAATCACTCACTCCCGGGGATAGACACAGAGTGACCCTCCCTCCACACCGTCCCATCACACACTCCCGGGGTCAGACACAGAGTGATCCTCCCTCCACACCGTCCCATCACACACTCCCGGGGTCAGACACAGAGTGAAGCTCCCTCCACACCGTCCCATCACACACTCCCGGGGTCAGACACAGAGAGAATCTCCCTCCACACCGTCCCATCACACACTCCCTGGGTCAGACACAGAGTGAATCTCCCTCCACACCGTCCCATCACTCACTCCCGGGGACAGACACAGAGTGACCCTCCCTCCACACCGTCCCATCACACCCTCTGGGGTCAGACACAGAGTGACCCTCCCTCCACACCGTCCCATCACACACTCCCGGGGTCAGACACAGAGTGAATCTCCCTCCACACCGTCCCATCACACACTCCCGGGGTCAGACACAGAGTGAATCTCCCTCCACACTGTCCAATCACTCACTCCCGGGGATAGACACACAGTGACCCTCCCTCCACGCAGTCCCATCACACACTCCCGGGGTCAGACACAGAGTCACCCTCCCTCCACACCGTCCCATCACACACTCCCGGGGTCAGACACAGAGAGAATCTCCCTCCACACCGTCCCATCACTCACTCCCTGGGTCAGACACAGAGTGAATCTCCCTCCACACCGTCCCATCACACACTCCCGAGGTCAGACACAGAGTGAATTATCCTCCACACCATCCCATCACACTCCCGGGGTCAGACACAGAGTGAATCTCCCTCCACACCGTCCCATCACACACTCCAAAGGTCAGACACAGAGTGAATTATCCTCCACACCATCCCATCACACTCCCGGGGTCAGACACAGAGTGAAGCTCCCTCCACACCGTCCCATCACACACTCCCGGGGTCAGACACAGAGTCACCCTCCCTCCACACCGTCCCATCACACACTCCCGGGGTCAGACACAGAGTGACCCTCCCTCCACACCGTCCCATCACACACTCCCGGGGTCAGACACAGAGTGAATCTCCCTCCACACCGTCCCATCACACACTCCCGGTGTCAGACACAGAGTGAATCTCCCTCCACACCGTCCCATCACACACTCCCGGTGTCAGACACAGAGTGAATCTCCCTCCACACCGTCCCATCACACACTCCCGGGGTCAGACACAGAGTGAATCTCCCTCCACACCGTCCCATCACACACTCCCGGGGTCAGACACAGAGAGAATCTCCCTCCACACCGTCCCATCACACACTCCCTGGGTCAGACACAGAGTGAATCTCCCTCCACACCGTCCCATCACACGCTCCAGAGGTCAGACACAGTGTGAATTATCCTCCACACCATCCCATCACACTCCCGGGGTCAGACACAGAGTGAAGCTCCCTCCACACCGTCCCATCACACACTCCCGGGGTCAGACACAGAGTGAATCTCCCTCCACACCGTCCCATCACACACTCCCGGGGTCAGACACAGAGTGAAGCTCCCTCCACACCGTCCCATCACACACTCCCGTGGTCAGACACAGAGTGAATCTCCCTCCACACCGTCCCATCACACACTCCTGGGGTGAGACACAGAGTGACTCTCCCTCCACACCGTCCCATCACACACTCCCGGGGTCAGACACAGGGTGAAGCTCCCTCCACACCGTCCCATCACACACTCCCGGGGTCAGACACAGAGTGAATCTCCCTCCACACCGTCCCATCACACACTCCCGGGGTCAGACACAGAGTGAATCTCCCTCCACACCGTCCCATCACACACTCCCGGGGTCAGACACAGAGTGAAGCTCCCTCCATACCGTCCCATCACACACTCCCGGGGTCAGACACAGAGTGAAGCTCCCTCCATACCGTCCCATCACACACTCCCGGGGTCAGACACAGAGTGAATCTCCCTCCACACCGTCCCATCACACACTCCCGGGGTCAGACACAGAGAGAATCTCCCTCCACACCGTCCCATCACACACTCCCTGGGTCAGACACAGAGTGAATCTCCCTCCACACCGTCCCATCACACGCTCCAGAGGTCAGACACAGAGTGAATTATCCTCCACACCATCCCATCACACTCCCGGGGACAGACACAGAGTGAATCTCCCTCCACACCGTCCCATCACACACTCCCGGGGTCAGTCACAGAGTGAATCTCCCTCCACACCGTCCCATCACACACTCCCGGGGTCAGACACAGAGTGAATCTCCCTCCACACCGTCCCATCACACTCTCCCGGGGTCAGACACAGAGTGACCCTCCCTCCACACGGTCCCATCACACTCTCCCGGGGTCAGACACAGAGTGACCCTCCCTCCACACCGTCCCATCACTCACTCCCGGGGACAGACACAGAGTGACCCTCCCTCCACACCGTCCCATCACACACTCCCGGGGTCAGACACAGAGTGACCCTCCCTCCACACCGTCCCATCACACACTCCCGGGGTCAGACACAGAGTGACCCTCCCTCCACACCGTCCCATCACACACTCCCGGGGTCAGACACAGAGTGAATCTCCCTCCACACCGTCCCATCACACACTCCCGGTGTCAGACACAGAGTGAATCTCCCTCCACACCGTCCCATCACACACTCCCGGTGTCAGACACAGAGTGAATCTCCCTCCACACCGTCCCATCACACACTCCCGGGGTCAGACACAGAGTGAATCTCCCTCCACACCGTCCCATCACACACTCCCGGGGTCAGACACAGAGAGAATCTCCCTCCACACCGTCCCATCACACACTCCCTGGGTCAGACACAGAGTGAATCTCCCTCCACACCGTCCCATCACACGCTCCAGAGGTCAGACACAGTGTGAATTATCCTCCACACCATCCCATCACACTCCCGGGGTCAGACACAGAGTGAAGCTCCCTCCACACCGTCCCATCACACACTCCCGGGGTCAGACACAGAGTGAATCTCCCTCCACACCGTCCCATCACACACTCCCGGGGTCAGACACAGAGTGAAGCTCCCTCCACACCGTCCCATCACACACTCCCGTGGTCAGACACAGAGTGAATCTCCCTCCACACCGTCCCATCACACACTCCTGGGGTGAGACACAGAGTGACTCTCCCTCCACACCGTCCCATCACACACTCCCGGGGTCAGACACAGGGTGAAGCTCCCTCCACACCGTCCCATCACACACTCCCGGGGTCAGACACAGAGTGAATCTCCCTCCACACCGTCCCATCACACACTCCCGGGGTCAGACACAGAGTGAATCTCCCTCCACACCGTCCCATCACACACTCCCGGGGTCAGACACAGAGAGAATCTCCCTCCACACCGTCCCATCACACACTCCCTGGGTCAGACACAGAGTGAATCTCCCTCCACACCGTCCCATCACACGCTCCAGAGGTCAGACACAGTGTGAATTATCCTCCACACCATCCCATCACACTCCCGGGGTCAGACACAGAGTGAAGCTCCCTCCACACCGTCCCATCACACACTCCCGGGGTCAGACACAGAGTGAATCTCCCTCCACACCGTCCCATCACACACTCCCGGGGTCAGACACAGAGTGAAGCTCCCTCCACACCGTCCCATCACACACTCCCGTGGTCAGACACAGAGTGAATCTCCCTCCACACCGTCCCATCACACACTCCTGGGGTGAGACACAGAGTGACTCTCCCTCCACACCGTCCCATCACACACTCCCGGGGTCAGACACAGGGTGAAGCTCCCTCCACACCGTCCCATCACACACTCCCGGGGTCAGACACAGAGTGAATCTCCCTCCACACCGTCCCATCACACACTCCCGGGGTCAGACACAGAGTGAATCTCCCTCCACACCGTCCCATCACACACTCCCGGGGTCAGACACAGAGTGAAGCTCCCTCCATACCGTCCCATCACACACTCCCGGGGTCAGACACAGAGTGAAGCTCCCTCCATACCGTCCCATCACACACTCCCGGGGTCAGACACAGAGTGAATCTCCCTCCACACCGTCCCATCACACACTCCCGGGGTCAGACACAGAGAGAATCTCCCTCCACACCGTCCCATCACACACTCCCTGGGTCAGACACAGAGTGAATCTCCCTCCACACCGTCCCATCACACGCTCCAGAGGTCAGACACAGAGTGAATTATCCTCCACACCATCCCATCACACTCCCGGGGACAGACACAGAGTGAATCTCCCTCCACACCGTCCCATCACACACTCCCGGGGTCAGTCACAGAGTGAATCTCCCTCCACACCGTCCCATCACACACTCCCGGGGTCAGACACAGAGTGAATCTCCCTCCACACCGTCCCATCACACTCTCCCGGGGTCAGACACAGAGTGACCCTCCCTCCACACGGTCCCATCACACTCTCCCGGGGTCAGACACAGAGTGACCCTCCCTCCACACCGTCCCATCACTCACTCCCGGGGACAGACACAGAGTGACCCTCCCTCCACACCGTCCCATCACACACTCCCGGGGTCAGACACAGAGTGACCCTCCCTCCACACCGTCCCATCACACACTCCCGGGGTCAGACACAGAGTGACCCTCCCTCCACACCGTCCCATCACACACTCCCGGGGTCAGACACAGAGTGAATCTCCCTCCACACCGTCCCATCACACACTCCCGGTGTCAGACACAGAGTGAATCTCCCTCCACACCGTCCCATCACACACTCCCGGTGTCAGACACAGAGTGAATCTCCCTCCACACCGTCCCATCACACACTCCCGGGGTCAGACACAGAGTGAATCTCCCTCCACACCGTCCCATCACACACTCCCGGGGTCAGACACAGAGAGAATCTCCCTCCACACCGTCCCATCACACACTCCCTGGGTCAGACACAGAGTGAATCTCCCTCCACACCGTCCCATCACACGCTCCAGAGGTCAGACACAGTGTGAATTATCCTCCACACCATCCCATCACACTCCCGGGGTCAGACACAGAGTGAAGCTCCCTCCACACCGTCCCATCACACACTCCCGGGGTCAGACACAGAGTGAATCTCCCTCCACACCGTCCCATCACACACTCCCGGGGTCAGACACAGAGTGAAGCTCCCTCCACACCGTCCCATCACACACTCCCGTGGTCAGACACAGAGTGAATCTCCCTCCACACCGTCCCATCACACACTCCTGGGGTGAGACACAGAGTGACTCTCCCTCCACACCGTCCCATCACACACTCCCGGGGTCAGACACAGGGTGAAGCTCCCTCCACACCGTCCCATCACACACTCCCGGGGTCAGACACAGAGTGAATCTCCCTCCACACCGTCCCATCACACACTCCCGGGGTCAGACACAGAGTGAATCTCCCTCCACACCGTCCCATCACACACTCCCGGGGTCAGACACAGAGTGAAGCTCCCTCCATACCGTCCCATCACACACTCCCGGGGTCAGACACAGAGTGAAGCTCCCTCCATACCGTCCCATCACGCACTCCCGGGGTCAGACACAGAGTGAATCTCCCTCCACACCGTCCCATCACACACTCCCGGGGTCAGACACAGAGAGAATCTCCCTCCACACCGTCCCATCACACACTCCCTGGGTCAGACACAGAGTGAATCTCCCTCCACACCGTCCCATCACACGCTCCAGAGGTCAGACACAGAGTGAATTATCCTCCACACCATCCCATCACACTCCCGGGGACAGACACAGAGTGAATCTCCCTCCACACCGTCCCATCACACACTCCCGGGGTCAGTCACAGAGTGAATCTCCCTCCACACCGTCCCATCACACACTCCCGGGGTCAGACACAGAGTGAATCTCCCTCCACACCGTCCCATCACACTCTCCCGGGGTCAGACACAGAGTGACCCTCCCTCCACACGGTCCCATCACACTCTCCCGGGGTCAGACACAGAGTGACCCTCCCTCCACACCGTCCCATCACTCACTCCCGGGGACAGACACAGAGTGACCCTCCCTCCACACCGTCCCATCACTCACTCCCGGGGTCAGACACAGAGTGACCCTCCCTCCACACCGTCCCGTCACACTCTCCCGGGGTCAGACAAAGAATGAAGCTCCCTCCACACCGTCCCATCACACACTCCCGGGGTCAGACACAGAGTGACTCTCCCTCCACACCGTCCCATCACACACTCCCGGGGTCAGACACAGAGTGAATCTCCCTCCACACCGTCCCATCACACACTCCCAGGGTCAGACACAGAGTGAATCTCCCTCCACACCGTCCCATCACACACTCCCGGGGTCAGACACAGAGTGAATCTCCCTCCACACTGTCCAATCACTCACTCCCGGGGATAGACACAGAGTGACCCTCCCTCCACACCGTCCCATCACACACTCCCGGGGTCAGACACAGAGTGATCCTCCCTCCACACCGTCCCATCACACACTCCCGGGGTCAGACACAGAGTGAAGCTCCCTCCACACCGTCCCATCACACACTCCCGGGGTCAGACACAGAGAGAATCTCCCTCCACACCGTCCCATCACACACTCCCTGGGTCAGACACAGAGTGAATCTCCCTCCACACCGTCCCATCACTCACTCCCGGGGACAGACACAGAGTGACCCTCCCTCCACACCGTCCCATCACACCCTCTGGGGTCAGACACAGAGTGACCCTCCCTCCACACCGTCCCATCACACACTCCCGGGGTCAGACACAGAGTGAATCTCCCTCCACACCGTCCCATCACACACTCCCGGGGTCAGACACAGAGTGAATCTCCCTCCACACTGTCCAATCACTCACTCCCGGGGATAGACACACAGTGACCCTCCCTCCACGCAGTCCCATCACACACTCCCGGGGTCAGACACAGAGTCACCCTCCCTCCACACCGTCCCATCACACACTCCCGGGGTCAGACACAGAGAGAATTTCCCTCCACACCGTCCCATCACACACTCCCTGAGTCAGACACAGAGTGAATCTCCCTCCACACCGTCCCATCACACACTCCCGAGGTCAGACACAGAGTGAATTATCCTCCACACCATCCCATCACACTCCCGGGGTCAGACACAGAGTGAATCTCCCTCCACACCGTCCCATCACACACTCCAAAGGTCAGACACAGAGTGAATTATCCTCCACACCATCCCATCACACTCCCGGGGTCAGACACAGAGTGAAGCTCCCTCCACACCGTCCCATCACACACTCCCGGGGTCAGACACAGAGTCACCCTCCCTCCACACCGTCCCATCACACACTCCCGGGGTCAGACACAGAGTGACCCTCCCTCCACACCGTCCCATCACACACTCCCGGGGTCAGACACAGAGTGAATCTCCCTCCACACCGTCCCATCACACACTCCCGGTGTCAGACACAGAGTGAATCTCCCTCCACACCGTCCCATCACACACTCCCGGTGTCAGACACAGAGTGAATCTCCCTCCACACCGTCCCATCACACACTCCCGGGGTCAGACACAGAGTGAATCTCCCTCCACACCGTCCCATCACACACTCCCGGGGTCAGACACAGAGAGAATCTCCCTCCACACCGTCCCATCACACACTCCCTGGGTCAGACACAGAGTGAATCTCCCTCCACACCGTCCCATCACACGCTCCAGAGGTCAGACACAGAGTGAATTATCCTCCACACCATCCCATCACACTCCCGGGGTCAGACACAGAGTGAAGCTCCCTCCACACCGTCCCATCACACACTCCCGGGGTCAGACACAGAGTGAATCTCCCTCCACACCGTCCCATCACACACTCCCGGGGTCAGACACAGAGTGAAGCTCCCTCCACACCGTCCCATCACACACTCCCGTGGTCAGACACAGAGTGAATCTCCCTCCACACCGTCCCATCACACACTCCTGGGGTGAGACACAGAGTGACTCTCCCTCCACACCGTCCCATCACACACTCCCGGGGTCAGACACAGAGTGAAGCTCCCTCCACACCGTCCCATCACACACTCCCGGGGTCAGACACAGAGTGAATCTCCCTCCACACCGTCCCATCACACACTCCCGGGGTCAGACACAGAGTGAATCTCCCTCCACACCGTCCCATCACACACTCCCGGGGTCAGACACAGAGTGAAGCTCCCTCCATACCGTCCCATCACACACTCCCGGGGTCAGACACAGAGTGAAGCTCCCTCCATACCGTCCCATCACACACTCCCGGTGTCAGACACAGAGTGAATCTCCCTCCACACCGTCCCATCACACACTCCCGGGGTCAGACACAGAGAGAATCTCCCTCCACACCGTCCCATCACACACTCCCTGGGTCAGACACAGAGTGAATCTCCCTCCACACCGTCCCATCACACGCTCCAGAGGTCAGACACAGAGTGAATTATCCTCCACACCATCCCATCACACTCCCGGGGTCAGACACAGAGTGAAGCTCCCTCCACACCGTCCCATCACACACTCCCGGGGTCAGACACAGAGTGAATCTCCCTCCACACCGTCCCATCACACACTCCCGGGGTCAGACACAGAGTGAAGCTCCCTCCACACCGTCCCATCACACACTCCCGTGGTCAGACACAGAGTGAATCTCCCTCCACACCGTCCCATCACACACTCCTGGGGTCAGACACAGAGTGACTCTCCCTCCACACCGTCCCATCACACACTCCCGGGGTCAGACACAGAGTGAATCTCCCTCCACACCGTCCCATCACACACTCCCGGTGTCAGACACAGAGTGAATCTCCCTCCACACCGTCCCATCACACACTCCCGGGGTCAGACACAGAGTGAATCTCCCTCCACACCGTCCCATCACACACTCCCGGGGTCAGACACAGAGAGAATCTCCCTCCACACCGTCCCATCACACACTCCCTGGGTCAGACACAGAGTGAATCTCCCTCCACACCGTCCCATCACACGCTCCAGAGGTCAGACACAGAGTGAATTATCCTCCACACCATCCCATCACACTCCCGGGGTCAGACACAGAGTGAAGCTCCCTCCACACCGTCCCATCACACACTCCCGGGGTCAGACACAGAGTGAATCTCCCTCCACACCGTCCCATCACACACTCCCGGGGTCAGACACAGAGTGAAGCTCCCTCCACACCGTCCCATCACACACTCCCGTGGTCAGACACAGAGTGAATCTCCCTCCACACCGTCCCATCACACACTCCTGGGGTCAGACACAGAGTGACTCTCCCTCCACACCGTCCCATCACACACTCCCGGGGTCAGACACAGAGTGAAGCTCCTTCCACACCGTCCCATCACACACTCCCGGGGTCAGACACAGAGTGAATCTCCCTCCACACCGTCCCATCACACACTCCCGGGGTCAGACACAGAGTGAATCTCCCTCCACACCGTCCCATCACACACTCCCGGGGTCAGACACAGAGTGAAGCTCCCTCCATACCGTCCCATCACACACTCCCGGGGTCAGACACAGAGTGAAGCTCCCTCCATACCGTCCCATCACACACTCCCGGGGTCAGACACAGAGTGAATCTCCCTCCACACCGTCCCATCACACACTCCTGGGGTCAGACACAGAGAGAATCTCCCTCCACACCGTCCCATCACACACTCCCTGGGTCAGACACAGAGTGAATCTCCCTCCACACCGTCCCATCACACGCTCCAGAGGTCAGACACAGAGTGAATTATCCTCCACACCATCCCATCACACTCCCGGGGTCAGACACAGAGTGAAGCTCCCTCCACACCGTCCCATCACACACTCCCGGGGTCAGACACAGAGTGAATCTCCCTCCACACCGTCCCATCACACACTCCCGGGGTCAGACACAGAGTGAAGCTCCCTCCACACCGTCCCATCACACTCTCCCGGGGTCAGACACAGAGTGACCCTCCCTCCACACGGTCCCATCACACTCTCCCGGGGTCAGACACAGAGTGAATCTCCCCCTACACCGTCCCATCACACACTCCTGGGGTCAGACACAGAGTGACTCTCCCTCCACACCGTCCCATCACACACTCCCGGGGTCAGACACAGAGTGAAGCTCCTTCCACACCGTCCCATCACACACTCCCGGGGTCAGACACAGAGTGAATCTCCCTCCACACCGTCCCATCACACACTCCCGGGGTCAGACACAGAGTGAATCTCCCTCCACACCGTCCCATCACACACTCCCGGGGTCAGACACAGAGTGAAGCTCCCTCCATACCGTCCCATCACACACTCCCGGGGTCAGACACAGAGTGAAGCTCCCTCCATACCGTCCCATCACACACTCCCGGTGTCAGACACAGAGTGAATCTCCCTCCACACCGTCCCATCACACACTCCTGGGGTCAGACACAGAGTGACTCTCCCTCCACACCGTCCCATCACACACTCCCGGGGTCAGACACAGAGTGAAGCTCCTTCCACACCGTCCCATCACACACTCCCGGGGTCAGACACAGAGTGAATCTCCCTCCACACCGTCCCATCACACACTCCCGGGGTCAGACACAGAGTGAATCTCCCTCCACACCGTCCCATCACACACTCCCGTGGTCAGACACAGAGTGAATCTCCCTCCACACCGTCCCATCACACACTCCTGGGGTCAGACACAGAGTGACTCTCCCTCCACACCGTCCCATCACACACTCCCGGGGTCAGACACAGAGTGAAGCTCCTTCCACACCGTCCCATCACACACTCCCGGGGTCAGACACAGAGTGAATCTCCCTCCACACCGTCCCATCACACACTCCCGGGGTCAGACACAGAGTGAATCTCCCTCCACACCGTCCCATCACACACTCCCGGGGTCAGACACAGAGTGAAGCTCCCTCCATACCGTCCCATCACACACTCCCGGGGTCAGACACAGAGTGAAGCTCCCTCCATACCGTCCCATCACACACTCCCGGGGTCAGACACAGAGTGAATCTCCCTCCACACCGTCCCATCACACACTCCTGGGGTCAGACACAGAGAGAATCTCCCTCCACACCGTCCCATCACACACTCCCTGGGTCAGACACAGAGTGAATCTCCCTCCACACCGTCCCATCACACGCTCCAGAGGTCAGACACAGAGTGAATTATCCTCCACACCATCCCATCACACTCCCGGGGTCAGACACAGAGTGAAGCTCCCTCCACACCGTCCCATCACACACTCCCGGGGTCAGACACAGAGTGAATCTCCCTCCACACCGTCCCATCACACACTCCCGGGGTCAGACACAGAGTGAAGCTCCCTCCACACCGTCCCATCACACTCTCCCGGGGTCAGACACAGAGTGACCCTCCCTCCACACGGTCCCATCACACTCTCCCGGGGTCAGACACAGAGTGAATCTCCCCCTACACCGTCCCATCACACACTCCTGGGGTCAGACACAGAGTGACTCTCCCTCCACACCGTCCCATCACACACTCCCGGGGTCAGACACAGAGTGAAGCTCCTTCCACACCGTCCCATCACACACTCCCGGGGTCAGACACAGAGTGAATCTCCCTCCACACCGTCCCATCACACACTCCCGGGGTCAGACACAGAGTGAATCTCCCTCCACACCGTCCCATCACACACTCCCGGGGTCAGACACAGAGTGAAGCTCCCTCCATACCGTCCCATCACACACTCCCGGGGTCAGACACAGAGTGAAGCTCCCTCCATACCGTCCCATCACACACTCCCGGGGTCAGACACAGAGTGAATCTCCCTCCACACCGTCCCATCACACACTCCTGGGGTCAGACACAGAGAGAATCTCCCTCCACACCGTCCCATCACACACTCCCTGGGTCAGACACAGAGTGAATCTCCCTCCACACCGTCCCATCACACGCTCCAGAGGTCAGACACAGAGTGAATTATCCTCCACACCATCCCATCACACTCCCGGGGTCAGACACAGAGTGAAGCTCCCTCCACACCGTCCCATCACACACTCCCGGGGTCAGACACAGAGTGAATCTCCCTCCACACCGTCCCATCACACACTCCCGGGGTCAGACACAGAGTGAAGCTCCCTCCACACCGTCCCATCACACACTCCCGTGGTCAGACACAGAGTGAATCTCCCTCCACACCGTCCCATCACACACTCCTGGGGTCAGACACAGAGTGACTCTCCCTCCACACCGTCCCATCACACACTCCCGGGGTCAGACACAGAGTGAAGCTCCCTCCACACCGTCCCATCACACACTCCCGGGGTCAGACACAGAGTGAATCTCCCTCCACACTGTCCCATCACACACTCCCGGGGTCAGACACAGAGTGAAGCTCCCTCCATACCGTCCCATCACACACTCCCGGGGTCAGACACAGAGTGAAGCTCCCTCCATACCGTCCCATCACACACTCCCGGGGTCAGACACAGAGTGAAGCTCCCTCCACACCGTCCCCTCACACACTCCCGGTGTCAGACACAGAGTGACCCTCCCTCCATTCTGTCCCATCACACACTCCCGGTGTCAGACACAGAGTGAAACTCCCTTCAGAGTGAAGAATTCAGTTCTTCCCTGTGCTTTTACAAACTTTTTGCTCACTGCTGGTCATCAGATCATAGACTGACACAGTACAGAAAGAGGCCGTTTGGCCCAACTTGTCCATGCTGTACATTTGCCTGCTTTTGATAGTATTACAGTGCCTGAGGCTGGGGTTTAATTCTTGCCGCTGTCTGTGAGGAGTTTGTACGTTCTCCCTGTGACCGTGTAGGTTTTCTCCCACACTCCGAAGACACCTGGTTTAATTGGTCACGGGGTGTAACTATCAGGCTTTGGGCTGGAAGGGCCTGTGATATATTCAGATTCAGTTTATTGTCATTGAAAAACCACAAATGCAATGCAGTTAAAAAATGAAACAACGTTCCCCCAGAATGATATCACAAAAGCACACGACAAAACAGACTACACCAGAAAATCCACGTCCACGTCCGTTTTCTCTGATTAAAAATAAAATTAATCTAAATGTTCTCGGTTGACTGGGAATGGAAGGGCCGAGGGCATGGGGGAGGGACTGTGGATCTGAAATTAGCGGGATGAGGAGGCAAAAGGAAATTGTCGTTTTAGATCCCGCCGCAGGTTTGCGATGACAGGGAAATTGGCAGTTTTGGTGATGGTGAGGAGGACAGGATAACACTGTTTCTGCAAAATACCCGCAGGAGGTCCAGCCGGTGGTGATGGAGAACTTCCACCCAGCGGCCACTCTGGAGAGGCCACTGAGTGTACGCTCAGTGATCTCTGCTGCCGCGGCTCGTCCACCTCAAGGCTCGACATGTTGTGCATTCAAAGCTGTTCGTCTGCACAACGCTGTCGTAACGTCTGGTTATCTGAGTTACTGTCAGTGTGAACCAGTCTGGTCATTCTCCCCTGACCTCTCTCATTAACGAGGTGTTTTCACCCACTGAACTGCCCCTCACTGGATGGTTTCTGTTTTTCACACCATTCTCTGTAAACTCTAGAGACTCTTGTGTGTGAAAATCCCAGGAGATCAGCTGTTTCTGAGATACTCAGACCACCCCATCTGGCACCACAATCATTCCAGGGTCAAAGTCACTCAGATCACATTTCTTCCCCGTTCTGATGTTCGGTCTGAACAACAACTGAACCTCTTGACCGTGTCTGCGTGCTTTTATGCATTGAGTTGCTGCCGCGTGATTGGCTGATGAGATATTTGCATTAACGAGCAGGTGTACAGGGGTATCTAATAAAGTGGTGACTGGGTGTTTACGGTAAGACATTCCGAGTGAACGGTAGGAGATGAGTCAGTACTGAGGAACAGAGGGTCCAAGGATCCTCAAAGTAGCCAACACAGAGAGATAAGATGGTGAACAGCGTCCAGTTTAATATCACCCGCATATGCTGTGTAAATTGTTAACTTTATGGCAGCAGTACATGATGTATAAATACAGAAAAAAAACACTGTGTTACATTGTAAATAGGTAAGTTAAAATAAACAGTGCAAAATAACCAGAAATAAACAAAAAGTGGTGAGGTGGTGTTCATGGGTTCACTGTCCATTTAGGAATCGGATGGCAGAGGGGAAGAAGCTGTTCCTGAATCGTTGAGTGTGTGACTTCAGGCTCCTGAACCTCCTCCCTGATGGCAGAGGGGAAGAAGCTGTTCCTGAATCGTTGAGTGTGTGACTTCAGGCTCCTGTACCCCCTTCCCTGATGGCAGAGGGGAAGAAGCTGTTCCTCAATTGTTGAGTGTGTGCCTTCAGGCTCCTGTACCTCCTCCCTGATGGCAGAGGGGAAGAAGCTGTTCCTGAATCGTTGAGTATGTGTCTTCAGGCTCCTGTACCTCCTCCCTGATGGCAGAGGGGAAGAAGCTGTTCCTGAATCGCTGAGTGTGTGTCTTCAGGCTCCTGTACCTCCTCCCTGATGGCAGAGGGGAGAAGCTGTTCCTGAATCGTTGAGTGTGTGTCTTCAGGCTCCTGTACCTCCTCCCTGATGGCAGAGGGGAAGAAGCTGTTCCTGAATCGTTGAGTGTGTGTCTTCAGGCTCCTGTACCTCCCCCCTGATGGCAGAGGGGAAGAAGCTGTTCCTGAATCGTTGAGTGTGTGTCTTCAGGCTCCTGTACCTCCCCCCTGATGGCAGAGGGGGAGAAGCTGTTCCTGAATCGTTGAGTGTGTGTCTTCAGGCTCCTGTACCTCACCCCTGATGGCAGAGGGGAAGAAGCTGTTCCTGAATCGTTGAGTGTGTGTCCTCAGGCTCCTGTACCTCCTCCCTGATGGCAGAGGGGGAGAAGCTGTTCCTGAATCGTTGAGTGTGTGTATTCAGGCTCCTGTACCTCCTCCCTGATGGCAGAGGGGAAGAAGCTGTTCCTGAATCACTGAGTGTGTGTCTTCAGGCTCCTGTACCTCCTCCCGGATGGCAGAGGGGGAGAAGCTGTTCCTGAATCGTTGAGTGTGTGTCTTCAGGCTCCTGTACCACCTCCCTGATGGCAGAGGGGAAGAAGCTGTTCCTGAATCACTGAGTGTGTGTCTTCAGGCTCCTGTACCCCCTCCCTGATGGTAGCAATGAGAAGAGGGCATCTTGGCCCAAAACTTTGACTGTTTATTCAATTCCATAGTTGCTGCCTGACCAGCTGAGATCTGTGTGTCTGTCTTCCTCTGGAGCGTTTTACTGAGATGCAGCTCGGACTAGGCAGTTCCAGTCTTTGAGTGCTTTGTTCGAATTTCCAGCACCTGTACATTTCCTCATGCCAGCTCTTTGAGCCTCGCTACCCAGCGATCTCCTGATTTAACCCCAGCCTAACTACAGGAGAGT
>NW_026779770.1:30000-73753 GCF_030144855.1 Hypanus sabinus
TGTGTGAGAGTGTGTGTGTGTGTGTGTGAGTGTGTGTGTGTGTGTACACATCTGTTGTGTAATTGCCTATGAACATCAGAGACAATAAACTTAATTGTGATTGCTGATGGCTGCACACAGTATGTGCAGACAGTACTGAGGCACTTCCATACAGCCAGGCTGTCTGAGATTTTCGCACAGGACTGTAGTAATTTTATGTATTGCAATGTACCGCTGTCGCAAGAGAAAACAGATTTCCTGACAATATGTGAGAGATGGCTATCGTCACGGCAACCACTGCCTGACTGGACACGGGGTGGTGATCTTGAAAATTTAGCTCTTCTGGCCTTCAGTGAAGAGAGTCGGTAGGTTGAGGGGTTTTCTAATTGCCCCCTCCTTTGTACCTGCTCAGCTAGGACAGTAGGGACACCAGGCAGAAGAGTGGAGTGCCCCTCCTGTGGGATGTGGGAAGGCAGGGAGATCTCCAGTGTCCCTGACAACCACAACGGCAAAAAAATGAACCCAAACAATCCGCGTTCAGGAGCTGGAGCTGGAACTGGATGAACTCCGGATCACTCGGGAGGCCGAGGGGGACAGAGAGAGAGAGGGAGGGGTAGTTACCCCCAAGGTGCAGGACACAGGAGACTGGGTGACAGTCGGGAAGGGGAAGGGGGTTAAGGAGCCAGTGCAGAGAACCCTGTGGCCATGCCCCTCAACAACAGATACACCATCTTGGATCCTGTCAGGGGGGATGTCCCAACAGTGGCTGGGCCCCTGTGGCTCAGAATGGAGAGGGGGGGGGAAGGCACGCTGTGGTGATGGGGGATTCATTAGTTAGGGAAACGGACAGGAGGCTCTGTGGGTCAGAACGAGATGGTATGTTGCCTCCTGGGTGCCAGGGTCTGGGGTATCCTGGATCCTGGGCGTTCTCAAGTGGGAGAGTGAGCAGACAGAGCCCGTGGTCCACGTCAGTACCAGTGGCATGGGTAGGACGAGTGACGAGGGGGTTGGGTGCTAAGTTATAGGACGGGACCTCCAGGGTTCTGATCTCGGGATTGCTTCCTGTGCCGTGTGCTAGTGAGGCCAGAACGGGGAAGATTTGACAGTCTAACACGCGGTGTAGGAGGGAGGGCGGAAGATTTTTGGATCATCGAGCTCTCTTCTGACCAGTGACCAGGGTCCCGAGCTGCATATGAAAGGATGGACTCAGGGCGGGGATCAGCACCCGGAGGGGCACCACTGGCAGCTCAATATCTCGGAATCCCGTTGGTTTAGGCGTGACAGAGTGGGAGGGATTGTGGGGGGGGGGGAACCGTCACAGCAGCCGCTGGAGAGCTGGTCTAGCGAGGCGTTACGGTGGAGCTGAGAAATACGAAAGGCATGACCGCGTTAATGGGGCCATATTACCGGCCATGCTAATGGGACTGAGAGGAACAAATGTATAGAAATAATACAGACTGTTGCAAGAAACATAAGGTTGTTATTTTAACTTTCCACATGTTGTCAGGGACTCCCACACTGTAAAAAGACTAGATGAGATAGAGTTTGTAGAATAGTTTGTAGAAATCCCAACGAGAGAGTGTGAAATGCTGGATCTGCTATTGGGGAACGAGTCGGGGCAGGCGACGGGAATTTGTGCAGGGAACTCTTCGCATCCAGTGACCACAATGCCGTTAGTTCCAAAGTAACTATGCAAAAGGACAGGTCTGGTCCACGGGTTGAGATTCTGCGTTGGAGAAAGGCCCATTTTGATGGTATCAGAAAGGATCTGGAGAGTGTGGACTGGGACAGACTGTCTAAGGAACTGCACACTTGTATTGGGATAGACACGGACTGATTAAGGACAGTCAGCATGGCCTCGCACGTGGGAGGGAGTTAAGAGGAAGTATATTTAAGAGGGAGTTAGATATGGCCCTTGTGGCTAAAGGGATCGGGGGATATGGAGAGAAAGCAGGTACAGGGTTCTGAGTTGGATGATCAGCCATGATCATACTGAATGGCGGTGCAGGCTCGAAGGGCCGAATGGCCTACTCCTGCACCTATTTTCTATGTTTCTATGAACCAACCAAATTTGCAAGACTGGGGGTGTCATGGACAGGGAGGAAGGCTATCGTTGCTTGCAGTCAGACCTGGACCAGCCGGAAAAACGGGCTGACAAACGGCAGAAGGAATTCAATGCAGACAAGTGTGAGGAATTGCACTTCAGGAGGGTCAGTCTCACACAGTGAACGGTGGGGCACTGAGGAGTGCGGTAGAACAAAGGGGTCTGGGAATACAGGTACATCATTACCATATAACAATCACAGCACGGAAACAGGCCATCTCAGCCCTCCTAGTCCGTGCCGAACTCTTAATCTCACCTAGTCCCACCTACCCGCACTCAGCCCATAACCCTCCACTCCTTTCCTGTCCATATACCTATCCAATATTACCTTAAATGACACAACTGAACTGGCCTCTACTACTTCTACAGGAAGCTCATTCCACACAGCTATCACTCTCTGAGTAAAGAAATACCCCCTCGTGTTTCCCTTAAACTTCTGCCCCCTAACTCTCAAATCATGTCCTCTCGTTTGAATCTTCCCTAATCTCAATGGAATCAGCCTATTCACATCAACTCTATCTATCCCTCTCAAAATTTTAAATACCTCGATCAAATCCCCCCTCAACCTTCTACGCTCCAATGAATAGAGACCTAACTTGTTCAACCTTTCTCTGTAACTTAAGTGCTGAAACCCAGGTAACGTCCTAGTAAATCGTCTCTGCACTCTCTCTAATTTATTGATATCTTTCCTGTAATTCGGTGACCAGAACTGTACACAATATTCTAAATTTGGCCTTACCAATGCCTTGTACAATTTCAACATTACATCCCATCTTCTGTACTCAATGCTCTGATTTACAAAAGCCAGCGTTCCAAAAGCCTTCTTCACTACCCTATCTACATGAGACTCCACCTTCAGGGAACTATGCACAGTTATTCCTTGATCTCACTGTTCCACTGCATTCCTCAATGCCCTACCATTTACTCTGTATGTTCTATTTGGATTATTCCTGCCAAAATGTAGAACCTCACACTTCTCAGCATTAAACTCCATCTGCCAACGTTCAGCCCATTCTTCTAACCGGCATAAATCTCCCTGCAAGCTTTGAAAACCCACCTCATTATCCACAACACCTCCTACCTTAGTATCATCGGCATACTTACTAATCCAATTTACCACCCCATCATCCAGATCATTTATGTATATTACAAACAACATTGGGCCCAAAACAGATCCCTGAGGCACCCCGCTAGTCACCGGCCTCCATCCCGATAAACAATTATCCACCACAACTCTCTGGCATCTCCCATCTAGCCACTGTTGAATCCATTTTATTACTCCAGCATTAATACCTAACGACTGAACCTTCTTAACTAACCTTCCACGTGGAACTTTGTCAAAGACTTTGCTGAAGTCCATATAGACTACACCCACTGCCTTACCCTCGTCAACATTCCTCGTAACTTCTTCAAAAAATTCAATAAGGTTTGTCAAACATGACCTTCCACGCACAAATCCATGCTGGCTACTTCTAATCAGATCCTGTCTATCCAGATAATTATAAATACTATCTCTAAGAATACCTTCCATTAATTTACTCACCACTGATGTCAAACTGACAGGTCTATAATTGCTAGGCTTACTTCTAGAACCTTTTTTAAACAATGGAACCACATGAGCAATACGCCAATCTTCCGGCACAATCCCTGTTTCTAATGACATCTTAAAGATCTCCGTCAGAGCTCCTGCTATTTCTACACAAACTTCCCTCAAGGTCCTGGGGAATATCCTGTCAGGACCCGGAGATTTATCCACTTTTAAATTTCTTAAAAGCGCCAGTACTTCCACCTCTTTCATTGTCATAGGTTCCATAACTTCCTTACTTGTTTCCCACACCTTACACAATTCAATATCCTTCTCCTTAGTGAATACCGAAGAGAAGAAATCGTTCAAAATCTCTCCCATCTCCCTCGGCTCCACACATAGCTGACCACTCTGATTCTCTAAGGGGCCAATTTTATCCCTCACTATCCTCTTGCTTTTAATATAACTGTAGAAACCTTTCGGATTTACTTTCACCTTATTTGCCAAACCAATCTCGTATCTTCTTTTAGCTTTTCTAATCTCTTTCTTAAGATTCCTTTTACATTCTTTATATTCCTCGAGCAATTCCTTTACTCCATGCTGCCTATATCTATTGTAGACATCCCTCTTTTTATGAACCAAATTTCTAATATCCCTTGAAAACCATGGTGCTTTCAAACCTTTAACCTTTCCTTTCAACCTAACAGGAACATAAAGATTCTGTACCCTCATAATTTCACCCTTAAATGACCTCCATTTCTCTATTACATCCTTCCCATAAAACAACTTGACCCAATCCACTCTCTCTAAATCCCTTCGCATCTCCTCAAAGTTAGCCTTTCTCTAATCAAAAATCTCAACTCTAGGTCCAGTCCTGTCCTTCTCCATAATTATATTGAAGCTAATGCTATTGTGATCACTGGACCCGAAGTGCTCCCCAACACATACATCTGTCAGCTGACCTATCGCATTCCCTAACAGGAGATCCAACACTGCTCCATCTCTAGTTGGTACTTCTATGTACTGTTGCAAAAAACTATCCTGCACACATTTCACAAACTCTAAACCATCCAGCTCTTTTACAGAATGAGCTTCCCAGTCTACGTGTGGAAAATTAAAATCACCCACAAACACCACCTTGTGTTTACTACAAATATCTGCTATCCCCTTACACATTTGCTCTTCCAACTCACGCTCCCCATTAGGTGGCCTATAATACACTCCTATCAGTGTTACTACACCCTTCCCATTCCTCAATTCCACCCAAATGGCCTCCCTTGAGGAGCTCTCTAATCTATCCTTCCAAAGCACCGCCATAAGATTTTCTCGGACAAGCAATGCAACACCTCCTCCTCTGGCCCCTCCTACTCTATCACACCTGAAGCAACTAAATCCAGGAATACTTAGTTGCCAATCACACCCTTCCTGCAACCATGTTTCACTAATAGCTACAACATCATAATTCCAGGTATCAATCCACGCTTTAAGCTCATCCACCTTTCTTACAATGCTCCTAGCATTAAAATAGATACATTTAAGATACTCTCCACCCCCTCCTCTCTTTTCATCCCTAACAATGCATTCATTGGAAGTGGCATCAAAAGTAGATAGGATCGTAAATAAAGCTTTTGGTACATTGGCCTTCATAAATCAAAATATTGAGTAGGACATTGTAAGGCCTAGATTAGAGTATTGTCCTGACGAAGGGTCTCGGCCCGAAACGTCGACAGTGCTTCTCCCTATAGATGCTGCCTGGCCTGCTGTGTTCCACCAGCATTTTGTGTGTGTTGCTTGAATTTCCAGCACCTGCACATTTCCTCATGTTAGAGTATTGTGTGCAGTTTTGGTCACCTACCTATACAAAAGATGTAAATAAGGTTGATAGAGTACAGAGAAAAATAACAAGGATGTGGCCGGGTCTGGGGGACCTGAGTTATAAGGAAAGATAGAACAGGTTAGGGCTTTATTCCTTGGATGGCAGAAGATTGAGAGGAGATTTGATAAAGCTACACAAAATTATGAGGGGTTTTTCTACTGAGGTGGGTGGGACTACAACCCGAAGTCATAGGTTAAGGGTGAAAGGTGAAATGTTTAAGGGGAACGTGAGGGGACACTTCTTCACTCAGAGGGTGTTGACAGTGGTGCATGCGAGCTCGATTTAAGAGAAGTTTGGGTGGGTGCTTGGATAACGGGGATATGGAGGTCTATGGTGTGGATACGGGCGAACGGGAGCAGGCAGTTTAAATGTGGACCTGGTGGGCCAAAGGGCCTGTTCCCTAAGAGTCTATGATGCTAAACCTGATTCTGATCTGGGTCTCTGTTGTGGACTGACAGTGGGAAGGGGGCAGGGAGAGGGGAATCATGGTTGGGAAAAGGGGAAGGGAGAGGGGAAGGAGAGGGAAGCACCAGAGAGACATTCTGTAATGATCAATAAACCAATTGTTTGGAATCAAATGACCTGGTGTCTCAGGGCTGGGTGTGTCTGTACCCGTCCCTGTCAATCTTTCTCTGCCCCCTGTCCCACACCCCTCCCACGGCGCTCCACCCTCACCATTCCCAACACCCTTTATTCCCACCAGATTTACAAACTCGCTCTCCGCTCCACATTGACAAATACAGGACTGTGTGAAAGTCTCAGGCACCCTGGCTGTGTAAATGCGTCTGAGAGCTTTTCACAGCACTGTAAAGGTGATAAATAAACCTGATTCTTGAATCTTCAACCTCCTCTCTACTCTGCCGGCCATGGGCTCAGAAGGCATGGGATCCAGGGAAGTTTGGCCAGGTGGATTCAGAATTGGCTTGCCTGCAGAAGGCAGAGGGTCATGGTGGAGGGTGTACATTCAGATTGGAGGGTTGTGACTAGTGGTGTCCCACAAGGATCTGTTCTGGGACCTCTACTTTTTGTGATTTTTATTAACGACCTGGATGTTGGAGTAGAAGGGTGGGTTGGCAAGTCTGCAGACGACACAAAGGTTGGTGGTGTTGTAGATAGTGTAGAGGATTGTCGAAGATTGCAGAGAGACATTGATAGGATGCAGAAGTGGGCTGAGAAGCGGCAGATGGAGTTCAACCCGGAGAAGATTGAGGTGGTACACTTTGGAAGGACAAACTCCAGGGCAGAGTACAAAGTAAATAGCAGGATACTTGGTAGTGTGGAGGAGCAGAGGGATCTGGGGGTACATGTCCAGAGATCCCTGAAAATTGCCTCACAGGTAGATAGGGTGGTTACGAAAACTTATGGGGTGTTACTTTCATAAGTCGAGGGATAGAGTTTAAGAGACGCAATGTAATGATGCAGCTCTCTCAAACTCTGGTTAGGCCACACTTGGAGTACTGTGTCCAGTTCTGGTTGCCTCACTATAGGAAGGATGTGGGAGCATTGGAAAGGGTACAGAGGAGATTTACCAGGATGCTGCCTGGTTTAGAGAGTAAGGATTATGATCAGAGATGAAGGGAGCTAGGGCTTTACTCTTTGGAGAGAAGGAGGATGAGAGGAGACATGATAGAGGTGTACAAGATATTAAGAGGAATAGACAGAGTGGACAGCCAGCACCTCTTTCCCAGGGCACCACTGCTCAGTACAAGAGGACATGGCTTTAAGTTAAGGGGAGGGAAGTTCAAGGGGGATATTGGAGGAAGGTTTTTCGCTCAGAGAGTTGTTGGTGCGTGGAATGTACTGCCTGAGTCAGTGGTGGAGGCAGACACACTAGTGAAGTTTAAGAGACCACTAGACAGGTATATGGAGGAATTTAAGGTGGGGGGCTATATGGGAGGCAGGGTTTGAGGGTCGGTACAACATTGTGGGTTGAAGGGCCTGTAATGTGCTGTACTATTCTACATTCTGTTCTATGAGTCCTGAGGCTCCTGTACCTCCTTCCCGATGGAATCAGTTCAGAGTTGAGGTTATCCCCTCTGGTTCAGGAGCCTGATGGTTGAGGGGTAATAACTGTTCCTGAACCTGGTGGGGTGGGACCTGGGGCTCCTGTGTTTCCTTCCTGATGGAATCAGTTCAGAGTTGAGGTTATCCTCACTGATTCAGGAGCCTGATGGTTGAGGGGTAATAACTGTTCCTGAACCAGGAGGTGTGGGACCTGAGGCTCCTGTACCTCCTTCCCAATGGAATCAGTTCAGAGTTGAGGTTATCCTCACTGGTTCAGGAGCCTGATGGTTGAGGGGTAATAACTGTTCCTGAACCTGGTGGTGTGGGACCTGAGGCTCCTGTACCTCCTTCCTGATGGAATCAGTTCAGAGTTGAGGTTATCCTCACTGGTTCAGGAGCCTGATGGTTGAGGGGTAATAACTGTTCCTGAACCTGGTGGTGTGGGACCTGAGGCTCCTGTACCTCCTTCCCAATGGAATCAGTTCAGAGTTGAGGTTATCCTCACTGGTTCAGGAGCCTGATGGTTGAGGGGTAATAACTGTTCCTGAGCCTGGTGGTGTGGGACCTGAGACTCCTGTACCTCCTTCCCGATGGAATCAGTTCAGAGTTGAGGTTCTCCTCACTGGTTCAGAAGCCTGATGGTTGAGGGGTAATAACTGTTCCTGAACCTGGTGGTGTGGGACCTGGGGCATGCCAGATGACAGCAGTGGGGGGAGAGCCCGGCCTGGGTGGGGGCGGACCCTGATGATGCTCCTCCTTGTCATTGTTCTTCCGTTCAACCAACCAATTGTTGAACTAACCAGCAACCACCACGCCCATTTTGATTACAGTAAAATCCACTTCATGTTTTTTTGTTCCAATTGTGTACTTTCTTGTTTAAATAAAAGTGCATAATTTATAAACAGAGGAGATTCTGCGGGTGCTGGAAATTCCGAGAAACACACACAACAGCAGGGGAACCCAGCCGGTCAGGCAGCGTCTATGGAGAGGAATAGAGCGGCGAGGTTTCCGGCCAAAACCCTTCCTCAGCACCCGAAAGGAAGGGGGAAGATGCCAGAATAAAACAGTGGGGGAGACGGGAAGGAGGGTAGATGGAAGGTGATGGGTGGGTGGGAAAGGTAAAGGGCTGGAGAGGGAGGAATCTGATAGGAGAGGAGAGCGGACTAGGGAGAAAGGAGAGGGAGGAGGTGAGAGGCCAGATGGGGAAATAGAAGAGGAGAGGAAGGGGAGGAGGGAACTTTTTTTTAAACCAGAAGGAGCAATCGATGTTCATGCCATCAGGTTGGAGGCTGCCCAGACAGAGTACAAGGTGCGGGCGGCCTCATCCTGACAGAAGAGGGGGCCACGGGCTGGTATGGATCAGAATTCCAGTGTTGGCCAGCGGGTAGGTCCGCTCTTGACTGACGGGGGCAGTGTGCAAGGACGCGGTCTCCTGATTTACGACGGCTCTCCCCAGCGTAGGGGGGGCAAGACATGACAGATTCACATTTGACGTGTTGCCTCACCTGGAAGGGAGGTTTGAGGCCTTGAGTGGAGGCGAGGGAGGAGGTGAATGGGCAGGCGTAGCACTTTGGCTGTTTGAAGGGATAAGTGCCGGGAGGCAGATTAGTGGGGAGGGACGAGTGGACAAGGGAATCACAGAGTGAGGGCCCTCTGCAGAGAGGGGAGAGAGAGGGGTATGTTTGGCGGTAGTTTTGTATTGCTTGTGGAAGTGCCTTAGCTGATGTTCTGTGTCTCTGATGCTGCTTGCTAGTAAGGCTAAGCCCTGTTGTCATCAATGGAGCTGGGGCTTCTCGTTCCTCAGCATCCACATCACCGAGGACCTCACATGGTCCGTACACACCGGCCGTGTAGTGAAAAAGGCACAACAGCGCCTCTTTCACCTCAGACGGTTGAGGAAGTTTGGTATGGGCCCCCAAATCCCAAATACTTTCCGGCTGCATCACTGCCCGGTACGGGAACTGGACTTCCCTTGAACGCAGGACTCTGCAGAGCAGGACAGCCCAGCCCATCTGCAGTTGTGAACGTCCCATGATTCAGGACACTTACAAGGACAGGTGTGAGAAGAGGGCCTGTCGGATCATTGGGGACTGAAGCCATCCCAACCATAATCTGTTCCAGCTGCTACCATCCGGGAAACAGTACGGCAGCATAAAAGCCAGGACCAACAGGCTCCGGGACAGCTTCTTCCACCAGCCCATCAGACTGATGAACTCACGCTGATCTGAGTGTATTTCCATGTTACACTGACTGTTCTCCTTATCATAAATTACCACGATTGCACATTGCACATCTAAATGGAGACGTAACGTAAAGATTTTAACACCTTGTGCAAGTGAAGGATGTAAGAAATAAAGGCAATTCATTGCACCCGTGTGCAGTCTATGACAGACAGCCCCACGCCCGGCTGCAATAGGAGCAGGGTTGGGCTTGGGACTCACAGAAAACTCACAGCTACAAAAGCTGCAAAGACCACCCCCTGGGAGAGGAAGGGTCTGCACGAAGAAGACACCGAGAAGATGGGATTGAAGGACTGACCCAAGGTCGAGAACCCTGGGGAGTGGCTGCGGGTGGCCACGGCCCCACTGAGGGCGATGGGCCTCCGTTAGTGAGTATATATGTACTTGTACAGAACCTGCAAAATCTTACTCACATATATATCACCAGGGTGCCTAAGTGTCTTGTATTTGTCAACGTGGAGCGGAGAGCGAGTTTGTAAATCTGGCGGGAGCAAAGGATGTTGGGAATGGTGAGGGTGGAGAGGGGTGTGGGACAGGGGGCAGAGAAGGAGTGTCGGGGGTGGGTACAGACACACCCATCCCTGAGACACCAGGCAAGGTCATTTGATTCCAAACAACTGGTTCATTGATCATTACAGAATGTCTCTGGTGCTTCCCGCTCCCTCCCCTCTCCCTTCCCCTTTTCCCAACCATGATTCCCCTCTCCCTGCCCCCTTCCCACTCTCAGTCCACAATAGAGACCCAGATCAGAATCAGGTTTATCATCACTCACATACGTCATGAAAGTTGTTTTATCTCCTATGTTCCTTTTCCTATGCTCCACCCCTCTCCCTGCCAGCTCCCCATCCTCACCCTCTCCCTATTCCCCTCCTCTGTCCCCGACCCACCCCCATCTTCCCTCTATCCCTGTCCCACCTCCTGTGTCCCCTTTCTGACCCCTCCCCCCTCCTGTGCCTCCCTAATCCCCCACCCGTGTCCCCTTCTCTCCCCCTCCTATGCCCCCTCCCTGTTCCCTCTCCTGTATCCCCTTTCCCTCTCCTCTCTTGTGACCCCCTCCCCCTCCTGTGACAACCTCCCTCCCTCTTCCCAGGATCCTTTCCTTCCCCCACCTCATTCCCCTTTCCCCCACCCGTTCCCCTATGTCCCCTTCCCTCCCCGTCACATTCCCCCCATGACTCTTTCCATCCCCTCCCTGTTCCCTCCCTTCCCCGTTACCCCCATGGCCTCTCCTCCCCATTCCATGACCCCTTTCCTCCTAACCCTGCTCCCCTCTCCTGTGACCCATTCCTTCTCCCTCACCTACGACCAATTCCAGCCTCCCCGATCCCCCCTACGGCTGGCACCTTCCCTCCTCCCTACACCCCCTCCCTGCTCCCCTCATCTATGACCTCTCCCCAGGTCCCCCCACCATTGATCCCTTTCCCCTCCCTCTGTTCCTCTCACTATTAACTCCTTTCTCCTTCCCCTCTGCTCCCTTCACCCATGACCCCTACCCCCCTCCCTGTTCCCCTTCACCTAAGACCTCCCTCAAGGTCCCTTCACCCATGACCCCTACCCCCCTCCCTGTTCCCCTTCACCTAAGACCTCCCTCCAGGTCCCTTCACCCATGACCCCTACCCCCTTCCCTGTTCCCCTTCACCTATGACCTCCCTCCAGGTCCCTTCACCCATGACCCCTACCCCCCTCCCTGTTCCCCTTCACCTATGACCTCACTCCAGGTCCCTTCACCCATGACCCCTACCCCCTCCCTGTTCCCCTTCACCTATGACCTCCCCCAATCCCCTCACCAATGACCCCTACTCCCCTCCTTCAGCCCACGCATGTCCACTAATCCCCTTCCACTCCACCCCCATCTCCTCCAGACCACACATGTCAACCAATCCCCTTCCACTCCACCCTCATCTCCTCCAGACCACACATGTACACCAAACCCCTTCCACTCTACCCCCATCTCCTCCAGACCACACATGTACACCAATCCCCTTCCACTCTACCCCCATCTCCTCCATACCACGCATGTCCACCAATCCCCTTCCACTCCACCCTCATCTCCTCCAGACCACACATGTCCACCAATCCCCTTCCACTCCACCCTCATCTCCTCCAGACCACACATGTCCACCAATCCCCTTCCACTCCACTGCCCTCATCACCTCCAGACCACGTATGTCCACCAATCCCCTTCCACTCTACCCCCATCTCCTCCAGACCACGTATGTCCACCAATCCCCTTCCACTCTACCCCCATCTCCTCCAGACCACACATGTACACCAAACCCCTTCCACTCTACCCCCATCTCCTCCATACCACGCATGTCCACCAATCCCCTTCCACTCCACCCTCATCTCCTCCAGACCACACATGTCCACCAATCCCCTTCCACTCCACCCTCATCTCCTCCAGACCACACATGTCCACCAATCCCCTTCCACTCCACTGCCCTCATCACCTCCAGACCACGTATGTCCACCAATCCCCTTCCACTCTACCCCCATCTCCTCCAGACCACGCATGTCCACCAATCCCCTTCCACTCTACCCCCATCTCCTCCAGACCACACATGTCCACCAATCCCCTTCCACTCTACCCCCATCTCCTCCAGACCACACATGTCCACCAATCCCCTTCCACTCCACTGCCCTCATCTCCTCCAGACCACACATGTCCACCAATCCCCTTCCACTCTACCCCCATCTCCTCCAGACCACGCATGTCCACCAATCCCCTTCCACTCTACCCCCATCTCCTCCAGACCACGCATGTCCACCAATCCCCTTCCACTCCACTGCCCTCATCTCCTCCAGACCACGCATGTCCACCAATCCCCTTCCACTCCACTGCCCTCATCTCCTCCAGACCACACATGTCCACCAATCCCCTTCCACTCCACCCTCATCACCTCCAGACCACGCATGTCCACCAATCCCCTTCCACTCCACCCTCATCTCCTCCATACCACGCATGTCCACCAATCCCCTTCCACCCTACCCCCATCTCCTCCAGACCACACATGTCCACCAATCCCCTTCCACTCTACCCCCATCACCTCCAGACCACGCATGTCCACCAATCCCCTTCCACTCTACCCCCATCACCTCCAGACCACGCATGTCCACCAATCCCCTTCCACTCCACCCTCATCTCCTCCATACCACGCATGTCCACCAATCCCCTTCCACCCTACCCCCATCTCCTCCAGACCACACATGTCCACCAATCCCCTTCCACTCTACCCCCATCACCTCCAGACCACGCATGTCCACCAATCCCCTTCCACTACCCCCATCACCTCCAGACCACGCATGTCCACCAATCCCCTTCCACTCCACCCTCATCACCTCCATACCACGCATGTCCACCAATCCCCTTCCACCCTACCCCCATCTCCTCCAGACCACACATGTCCACCAATCCCCTTCCACTCCACCCTCAACACCTCCAGACCACACATGTCCACCAATCCCCTTCCACCCTACCCCCATCTCCTCCAGACCACACATGTCCACCAATCCCCTTCCACTACCCTCATCACCTCCAGACCACACATGTCAACCAATCCCCTTCCACTCTACCCCCATCTCCTCCAGACCACACATGTCCACCAATCCCCTTCCACTCCACTGCCCTCATCTCCTCCAGACCACACATGTCCACCAATCCCCTTCCACTCCACCCTCATCACCTCCAGACCACGCATGTCCACCAATCCCCTTCCACTCCACCCTCATCTCCTCCATACCACGCATGTCCACCAATCCCCTTCCACCCTACCCCCATCTCCTCCAGACCACACATGTCCACCAATCCCCTTCCACTCTACCCCCATCACCTCTAGACCACGCATGTCCACCAATCCCCTTTCACTACCCCCATCACCTCCAGACCACGCATGTCCACCAATCCCCTTCCACTACCCTCATCACCTCCATACCACGCATGTCCACCAATCCCCTTCCACTCTACCCCCATCTCCTCTAGACCACGCATGTCCACCAATCCCCTTCCACTCTACCCCCATCACCTCCAGACCACACATGTCCACCAATCCCCTTCCACTCCACTGCCCCCATCTCCTCCAGACCACACATGTCCACCAATCCCCTTCCACTCTACCCACATCTCCTCCAGACCACACATGTCAACCAATCCCCTTCCACTCCACTGCCCTCATCTCCTCCAGACCACACATGTCCACCAATCCCCTTCCACTTCACCCTCATCTCCTCCAGACCACACATGTACACCAATCCCCTTCCACTCCACCCTCAACACCTCCAGACCACGCATGTCCACCAATCCCCTTCCACTCCACCCTCATCTCCTCCATACCACGCATGTCCACCAATCCCCTTCCACTCCACCCTCATCTCCTCCAGACCACACATGTACACCAATCCCCTTCCACTCCACCCTCAGCTCCTCCAGACCACGCATGTCCACCAATCCCCTTCCACTCCACCCTCATCACCTCCAGACCACACATGTCCACCAATCCCCTTCCACTACCCCCATCTCCTCCAGACCACACATGTACACCAATCCCCTTCCACTCTAACCCCATCTCCTCCAGACCACGCGTCCACCAATCCCCTTCCACTCCACCCCCATCACCTCCAGACCACGCATGTCCACCAATCCCCTTCCACTACCCCCATCACCTCCAGACCACGCATGTCCACCAATCCCCTTCCACTACCCTCATCACCTCCATACCACGCATGTCCACCAATCCCCTTCCACTCTACCCCCATCTCCTCCAGACCACGCATGTCCAGCAATCCCCTTCCACTCTACCCCATCACCTCCAGACCACACATGTCAACCAATCCCCTTCCACTCCACTGCCCTCATCTCCTCCAGACCACACATGTCCACCAATCCCCTTCCACTCTACCCCCATCTCCTCCAGACCACGCATGTCCACCAATCCCCTTCCACTCCACTGCCCTCATCTCCTCCAGACCACACATGTCCACCAATCCCCTTCCACTCCACCCTCATCTCCTCCAGACCACACATGTCCACCAATCCCCTTCCACTCCACCCTCATCACCTCCAGACCACGCATGTCCACCAATCCTCTTCCACTCCACCCTCATCTCCTCCATACCACGCATGTCCACCAATCCCCTTCCACCCTACCCCCATCTCCTCCAGACCACACATGTCCACCAATCCCCTTCCACTCGACACCCATCTCCTCCAGACCACACATGTCCACCAATCCCCTTCCACTCTACCCCCATCTCCTCCAGACCACACATGTCCACCAATCCCCTTCCACTCTACCCCCATCTCCTCCAGACCACACATGTCCACCAATCCCCTTCCACTCTACCCCCATCTCCTCCAGACCACACATGTCCACCAATCCCCTTCCACTCTACCCCCATCTCCTCCAGACCACACATGTCCACCAATCCCCTTCCACTCTACCCCCATCTCCTCCAGACCACACATGTCCACCAATCCCCTTCCACTCTACCCCCATCTCCTCCAGACCACGCATGTCCACCAATCCCCTTCCACTCTACCCCCATCACCTCCAGACCACGCATGTCCACCAATCCCCTTCCACTCTACCCCCATCTCCTCCAGACCACGCATGTCAACCAATCCCCTTCCACTCTACCCCATCTCCTCTAGACCACACATGTCCACCAATCCCCTTCCACTCTACCCCCATCACCTCCGGACCACACATGTCAACCAATCCCCTTCCACTCCACTGCCCTCATCTCCTCCAGACCACACATGTCCACCAATCCCCTTCCACTCCACCCTCATCTCCTCCAGACCACGCATGTCCACCAATCCCCTTCCACTCTACCCCCATCACCTCCAGACCACACATGTCAACCAATCCCCTTCCACTCCACTGCCCTCATCTCCTCCAGACCACACGTCCACCAATCCCCTTCCACTCCACCCTCATCTCCTCCAGACCACGCATGTCCACCAATCCCCTTCCACTCTACCCCCATCACCTCCAGACCACACATGTCAACCAATCCCCTTCCACTCCACTGCCCTCATCTCCTCCAGACCACACATGTCCACCAATCCCCTTCCACTCCACCCTCATCTCCTCCAGAACACGCATGTCCACCAATCCCCTTCCACTCCACCCTCATCACCTCCAGACCACACATGTCCACCAATCCCCTTCCACTGCTCTCATCACCTCCAGACCACACGTCCACCAATCCCCTTCCACTTCCCTCATCACCTCCAGACCACACATGTCCACCAATCCCCTTCCACTCCACCCTCATCTCCTCCAGACCACACATGTCAACCAATCCCCTTCCACTCTACCCCCATCTCCTCCAGACCACACATGTCAACCAATCCCCTTCCACTCCACTGCCCTCATCTCCTCCAGACCACACATGTCCACCAATCCCCTTTCACTGCCCTCATCACCTCCAGACCACACATGTCAACCAATCCCCTTCCACTCTACCCCCATCTCCTCCAGACCACACATGTCAACCAATCCCCTTCCACTCCACTGCCCTCATCTCCTCCAGACCACACATGTCCACCAATCCCCTTCCACTCTACCCCCATCTCCTCCAGACCACGCATGTCCACCAATCCCCTTCCACTCCACTGCCCTCATCTCCTCCAGACCACACATGTCCACCAATCCCCTGCCACTCCACCCTCATCACCTCCAGACCACGCATGTCCACCAATCCCCTTCCACTCCACCCTCATCTCCTCCATACCACGCATGTCCACCAATCCCCTTCCACCCTACCCCCATCTCCTCCAGACCACACATGTCCACCAATCCCCTTCCACTCTACCCCCATCTCCTCCAGACCACGCATGTCCACCAATCCCCTTCCACTACCCTCATTACCTCCATACCACGCATGTCCACCAATCCCCTTCCACTCCACCCTCATCACCTCCAGACCACTCATGTCCACCAATCCCCTTCCACTCCACCCTCATCACCTCCAGACCACGCATGTCCACCAATCCCCTTCCACTCCACCCTCATCACCTCCAGACCACACATGTCCACCAATCCCCTTCCACTCTACCCCCATCTCCTCCAGACCACACATGTCCACCAATCCCCTTCCACTCTACCCCCATCACCTCCAGACCACACATGTCAACCAATCCCCTTCCACTCCACCCCCATCTCCTCCATACCACACATGGACACCAATCCCCTTCCACTCTACCCCCATCACCTCCAGACCACACATGTACACCAATCCCCTTCCACTCCACTGCCCTCATCTCCTCCAGCCCGCTCGTCCCTCGGATTTGGACGGCCGCGCGGTCACTGAAATGCTCCCGCGCTTATCTGCTTTGTCACCACGCAGCTGGAAAGCATTTACAGAATGTGGACGGTTTCCTTTGCCGCTCTGTACTTCCCTTTACCCCGCAATTAATAAACAAAATCAGAAGTATGTGATCTTTCAATTTTCATTTTAAATATGCATAGCATGTTGGGCTGTTGTCGGTGGTGAGCTGGGGCAATGGGTCAACACGGGTGAAGCCAACGGGCTCTGTCAACTGTTTCAAGAGTCCGGCTCTGTTATCGGGGGCAGACTGGACCCACCGGAGGCTGCGGAAGAACAAAGGACCCTGCGGAAAATCCTGGCAATTCTGGACAATGGTTCTCACCCTCTGAATGCCACCTTGGCTGAACGGAGGAAGGAGCACTTTCTGTAATGACCGCAGATAATCGCGCTGCTCCTAAGACAGCTGTGTGAAGCCTCAGCCATTAGTCTCTGTAATGAGTCATCCTGTAGCCGAGGAAGAGATGACCCCCTCCTGCTTGGGGGAACTTATTTTGTTTATTCTTTCTTGCTTCTCTTTTACTTTTTGCCTATCTGTGCGCGTGCAATGGTGCTCTGACCCTGTCATTTCCTTTGGCATTAAGAAAGCATCAATCTACCTCTACGACAAGTAAAATCGTTTAAAGTGCCGTGCAGATTTCAGTTTGTGTAAAGATTTCCTGCTCGGAGCAAAGGCTGGTCCACGTGTCTGTGAAAACTGTGGAGGGGACACTGGAGAGAAGCGTGGCCACACTTGTGGGCTGCCCCCACACAGACCGTGTTGGGCGCTGGCAGAACCGATGTACTTCACGGATGGCTGAGGGAGGGTCACACAGTGGGAGGGGTGGTGGCTGAGGGAGACACACTGTGGGAGGAGTCTCTGGAGGAGGGGTGGTGCTGAGGGAGGGGACACTGGAGGAGGTGTGGTACTGAGGGAGGGTCACACTGTGGGAGGGGTGGTATTGAGGGAGGGACACTGGAGAAGGGGTGGTACTGAGGGAGGGTCACACTGTGGGAGGGGTGGTACTGAGGGAGGGGACACTGGAGGAGGTGTGGTACTGAGGGAGGGTCACACTGTGGGAGGGGTGGTACTGAGGGAGGGTCACACTGTGGGAGGGGTGATACTGAGGGAGGGGACACTGGAGGAGGTGTGGTACTGAGGGAGGGTCACACTGTGGGAGGGGTGGTACCGAGGGAGGGGACACTGGAGGAGGTGTGGTACTGAGGGAGGGTCACACTGTGGGAGGGGTGGTACTGAGGGAGGGTCACACTGTGGGAGGGGTGGTACTGAGGGAGGGGACACTGGAGGAGGTGTGGTACTGAGGGAGGGTCACTGTGGGAGGGGTGATACTGAGGGAGGGGACACTGCAGGAGGGGTGGTACCGAGGGAGGGGACACTGGAGGAGGTGTGGTACTGAGGGAGGGTCACACTGTGGGAGGGGTGGTACTGAGGGAGGGTCACACTGTGGGAGGGGTGGTACTGAGGGAGGGGACACTGGAGGAGGTGTGGTACTGAGGGAGGGTCACTGTGGGAGGGGTGATACTGAGGGAGGGGACACTGCAGGAGGGGTGGTACTGAGGGAGGGTCACACTGTGGGAGGGGTGATACTGAGGGAGAGTCACACTGTGGGAGGGGTGGTAGTGAGGGAGGGTCACACTGTGGGAGGGGTGGTACTGAGGGAGGGGACACTGGAGGAGGTGTGGTACTGAGGGTCACACTGGAGGAGGGGTGATACTGAGGGAGAGTCACACTGTGGGAGGGGTGGTAGTGAGGGAGGGTCACACTGTGGGAGGGGTGGTACTGAGGGAGGGTCACACTGTGGGAGGAGTGGTACTGAGGGAGGGACACACTGTGGGAGCGGCCTCTGGAGGAGGGGTGGTATTGAGGGAGGGTCACACGAGGAGGGGTGATACTGAGGGAGGGTCACACTGTGGGAGGGGTGATACTGAGGGAGGGGACACTGGAGGAGGTGTGGTACTGAGGGAGGGTCACACTGTGGGAGGGGTGGTATTGAGGGAGGGACACTGGAGAAGGGGTGGTACTGAGGGAGGGTCACACTGTGGGAGGGGTGGTACTGAGGGAGGGGACACTGGAGGAGGTGTGGTACTGAGGGAGGGTCACACTGTGGGAGGGGTGATACTGAGGGAGGGGACACTGCAGGAGGGGTGGTACTGAGGGAGGGTCACACTGTGGGAGGGGTGATACTGAGGGAGAGTCACACTGTGGGAGGGGTGGTAGTGAGGGAGGGTCACACTGTGGGAGGGGTGGTACTGAGGGAGGGGACACTGCAGGAGGGGTGGTACTGAGGGAGGGTCACACTGTGGGAGGGGTGATACTGAGGGAGAGTCACACTGTGGGAGGGGTGGTAGTGAGGGAGGGTCACACTGTGGGAGGGGTGGTACTGAGGGAGGGGACACTGGAGGAGGTGTGGTACTGAGGGTCACACTGGAGGAGGGGTGATACTGAGGGAGAGTCACACTGTGGGAGGGGTGGTAGTGAGGGAGGGTCACACTGTGGGAGGGGTGATACTGAGGGAGGGTCACACAGTGGGAGGAGTGGTAGTGAGGGAGGGTCACACTGTGGGAGGGGTGATACTGAGGGAGGGTCACACTGTGGGAGGGGTGGTAGTGAGGGAGGGACACACTGTGGGAGCGGCCTCTGGAGGAGGGGTGGTATTGAGGGAGGGTCACACGAGGAGGGGTGATACTGAGGGAGGGTCACACTGTGGGAGGGGTGATACTGAGGGAGGGTCGCACTGTGGGAGGGGTGATACTGAGGGAGGGTCACACTGTGGGAGGGGTGATACTGAGGGAGGGTCGCACTGTGGGAGGGGTGGTACTGAGGGAGGGACACACTGTGGGAGGGGTGATACTGAGGGAGGGTCACACTGTGGGAGGGGTGATACTGAGGGAGGGTCGCACTGTGGGAGGGGTGATACTGAGGGAGGGTCGCACTGTGGGAGGGGTGATACTGAGGGAGAGTCACACTGTGGGAGGGGTGATACTGAGGGAGGGTCGCACTGTGGAAGGGGTGATACTGAGGGAGGGTCACACTGTGGGAGGGGTGATACTGAGGGAGAGTCACACTGTGGGAGGGGTGATACTGAGGGAGGGTCACACTGTGGGAGGGGTGATACTGAGGGAGGGTCGCACTGAGGGAGGGGTGATACTGAGGGAGGGTCGCACTGTGGGAGGGGTGATACTGAGGGATGGTCGCACTGTGGGAGGGGTGATACTGAGGGAGGGTCGCACTGTGGGAGGGGTGATACTGAGGGAGGGTCGCACTGTGGGAGGGGTGATACTGAGGGAGGGTCGCACTGTGGGAGGGGTGGTACTGAGGGAGGGTCGCACTGTGGGAGGGGTGGTACTGAGGGAGGGTCGCACTGTGGGAGGGGTGGTACTGAGGGAGGGGACACTGCAGGAGGGGCTATGAGGAGGGAGCACTGAGTATGTTTGAACTGGAAAATGGCCTCTGCTTCAATATTAAATACTCTCGCGGAGCAGCATGCTGTAGGTTCAGAGACCCAAATGCCCAGCTATCTCCAGCAAAAACTCATCCCTAAATATTATCTGCAACGAGCGTTACCCCGGCTAACACGAGAGAGCCTCACGCCTCAGTCCCAGGCCACAAAATACCGCATGACCTGGTGGTGTTGCCATGGAAACGCTGTTCACAGAGGGAATGGGAGGGGACCATTTTCTCTCCGCTGCTTTTCTCTCCTGCTCTTTCCACGCTTCACCTTTTCTCTCTTTTATTCTTTCTCTGTCCCACATCCTCCATGTCACTGCACCCCTCTCCCCATCCCAATCCCCGCTATCTCCCTCTCCCTCCACCCCCCTCCTCCTGCTTCTTTGTTCAATTCGCTCTGCCGTTCACAGTCTTTCTCTGCTCTCTCACTTCATCATCATTCTGTGCCGTGTGCTGATGGCGTGGGCGATCATGGCCTTTCCAGACCATGATCGTTTTTAGCAAATTTCCCTACCGTCGCCTTCTTCTGGGCCGTGTCTTTACAAGACGGGTGACCCCAGCCATTATCAATACTCGTCAGAGATTGTCTGCCTGGCGTCAGTGGTCACGTAACCAGGACTTGTGATCTGCACCGGCTGCTCGTACGACCGTCCACCACCTGCTCCCACCTCACCCTGATCGGGGGCTAAGCAGGAGCTACACCTTGCCCGAGGGTGACCTGCAGGCCGGCGGGGGGGAAGGAGCCCCTCACACCTCCTCTGGTAGAGTCGCAACTCCTCTGTCACCCATCCTCCATCACTACCCTTCCCTTTCCCTCTCTCCCCCCCTTCCAACCTTCCCTCTATCATCCTCAGCCTCCTCCACTCTCTCTACCCCACTATTCTGGCCCATACCCCTCTCCCCTTTCTTTGCCATCCACTCTGTCCCTCCTTCCCCATCTCACACTCCCTTTCACCCTCTCACTCTCTCCTTCCCTTCCCTCCTCCTCGCTCCCTCCCTCGGTAAAGCACCTCAGCCACCCTGACCGGAAACCAGCTGCTTCCCGGGGGCCGCTGTGCGGCTGGATAATGCGACACCAGGCTCGAGGACGGCGTCCCAAACAGGCCCCTGGTCAGACTCTTCACCGCACAATCTCGTCTTGCCCCTCTCGTCGCTCTCCCTGGGTCACTCTATTCTGCGTCCCGTTACTGGTCTTCGAGGCACTGCCTAAGAGTACTGAAGTGGTGAGGTGGGCAGCTCGCAAATCAAAGCCTCTCATCCTACCTCGGTGCGTGTGGCCACAATAAACCACTTCACCAACCGGCCATTCGGCCCCTCAAACCTGTCCCACCACTCAACTCCATCCATAGAACATTACAGCACAGTACAGGCCCTTCAGCCCACCCATGTTGTGCCGACCCATATAATCCTTAAAAAAAAAGTACTAAACCCACACTACCCCATAACCCTCCATTTTTCTTTCATCCATGTGCCTGTCCAAGAGGCTCCCCTGATGTTTTAGCCTCCACCACCATCCCTGGCAAGTCATTCCAGGCACTCACAACCCTCTGTGTAAAAAACTTACCCCTGATGTCTCCCCTAAACTTCCCTCCCTTAATTTTGTACATATGCCCTCTGGTGTTTGCTATTGGTGCCCTGGGAAACAGGTACTGACTATCCACCCTATCTATGCCTCTCATAATCCTGTAGACCTCTATCAAGTCCCCTCTCATTCTTCTACACTCCAAAGAGAAAAGTCCCAGCTCTGCTAACCTTGCTTCATATGACTTGTTCTCCAAACCAGGCAACATCCTGGTCAATCTCCTCTGCACCCTCTCCATAGCTTCCACATCCTTCCTATAATGAGGTGACCAGAATTGAACACAATACTCTAAGTGTGGTCTCACCAGAGATTTGTAGAGTTGCAACAGGACCTCCCTACTCTTGATCCCAATCCCCTTGTTTATGAAGCCTAGCATTCCATAGGCCTTCTTAACTACCCTACCAACCTGTGCAGCGACCTTGAGGGATGTATGGATTTGAACCCCGAAGTCCCTTTGTTCATCCACACTCTTAAGTAACTGACCATTAATCCTGTACTCAGTCTTCTGGTTTGTCCTTTCAAAATGCATCACCTCACACTTGTCCGGATTGAACTCCATCTGCCATTTTTCTGCCCAACTCTGCAGCCTGTCTATATCCTCTCTAACCTTCGACCACCTACAGCTCCATCCACAACTCCTCCTATCTTCGTGTCATCTGCAAACTTACTCACCCATCCTTCCACCTCTACATCCAGCATTTATAAAAATCACAAATAGCAGGGGTCCCAGGACAGATCCCTGCGGCACTCCACTAGTCACCGACCTCCAGGCAGAATACTTTCCTTCCACAACTACCCTCTGCTTTCTTCCTTTAAGCCAATTTTTTATCCAAACAGCCAAGATTCCACTGATCCCATGCCTCATGACTTTCTGGATGAGTCTCTCATGAGGGACCTTGTCAAATGCTTCACTAAAGCCCATGTAGACCACATCCACTGCCCTACCCTCATCAATTTCTTTTGTTACCTCTTCAAACAACTCAATCAGGCTCGTGAGGCACGAGCTTCCCTTCACAAAGCCATGTTGACTATCCATGAGTAGACTGTACTTCACCAAATGCTCATAGATCCTATCCTTAAGAATCCTTTCCAGTAGCTTGCAGACCACCGACGTAAGACTCACCAGTCTATAGTTCCCAGGTTTCTCCCTATTACCTTTTTTAAACAAGGGAACTAAACATTTGCCATTCTCCAGTCCTCCGGCACTTCCCCTGTAGCCAAAGAGGATTCAAAGTCAAAAAGATCATGACTGTAACCACAACGCCTCAACTCTCCATTTCCTTCTGCAATCTGACAGCGCAACCTTCCAGTTCTCTAGTATAACAAAAATCAGAACGGGATGGGGTGAGAGCTCCGGTGGGGGGAGGGTGTGTGTGTGTGTGTGTGTGTGTGTGTGTGTGTGTGTGTGTGTGTGTGTGTGTGAGTGTGTGTGTGTGTGTGTGTGTGTGTGAGAGTGTGTGTGTGAGAGAGTGTGTGTGTGTGAGTGTGTGTGTGTGTGAGAGAGTGTGTGTGTGTGTGAGTGTGAGTGTGTGTGTGTGTGAGAGAGTGTGTGTGTGTGTGTGAGTGTGAGTGTGTGTGTGTGAGTGTGTGTGCGTGTGAGAGTATGTGTGTGTGTGTGTGTGTGTGAGTGTGTGTGTGTGTGTGAGAGTATGTGTGTGAGAGAGTGTGTGTGTGTGTGAGAGAGTGTGTGTGAGTGTGAGTGTGTGTGTGTGAGTGTGTGTGCGTGTGAGAGAATGTGTGAGTGTGTGTGTGAGTGTGAGTGTGTGTGTGTGAGTGTGTACATCTATACCCTTGCGATTAAACAGTGACAACTGCTTTGGGTACGTCCCACAGGAAGAGACATCCTCTCCTCACCCACCCTGTCATGCACCCTCAGGGTCTTGTTCGCTTCAATCGAATCTGCCCGGAATTTCAAAGAGGGGCTTTATTCGTCGCACAAGCGCTGTTTCGTGTCCGGCACGGGACTGAGCGGTGGGCACCTTGCAAGTGTCACTGCGTCTCAGCTCCCAGTAAAACACGCCCTCAACCCAGAAGCCCGGACCTGGAACCCTTGGACCGTGGGAGGGAACGGGACTGGTTGGAGTGAACCCGCACGCTCACGGGCAGCTGCAGCGTGATCCTTCTTTGTATGTTCATGCGCCTTCACTGTGAGTCTGCAGGTACATACAGGAGTGTGCTCGGGTACGTACCTGTGTAGAAAAGAGCGCATGCAAGTGGTATGTCTAAATATTCACGTACATACGTGTCTGTTTTAACGTGTTGTGCATACAGAGATGCTCCTCTGCACACCACTGTTGTAACGTGTGGGTATCTGAGTCACTGTCAGCGTGGACCAGTCTGGCCATTCTCCCCTGACCTCTCTCATTAACGAGGTGTTTTCACCCACAGAACTGCCCCTCACTGGATGGTTTCCGTTTTTCACACCATTCTCTGTAAACTCTAGAGACGGTTGTGTATGAAAATCGCAGGAGATCTTCAGTTTCTGAGATACTCAAACCACCCCATCTGGCACCAACAATCATTCCAGGGTCAAAGTCACAGATCACATTTCATCCCCACTGTGATGTTCGGTCTGAACAACAACTGAACCTCTTGACCGTGTCTGCGTGCTTTTATGCATCGAGTTGCTGCCGCGAGATTGGCTGATCAGATGCGTGCATTACGAGCAGGTGTACATGTGGACCGAACAAAGTGGCCACTGCATTTATCTGTGTGTGTCTCCGTCTGTGTGTATGTGTGCACAAATCTCTGTGTGTCTCTGTCTGTGTATGTGTGCACAAATGCGTGTGTGTCTCTGTCTGTGTATGTGTGTATGCCTCTGTCTGTGTATGTGTGTGCACAAATCTGTGTGTGTCTCTGTCTGTGTATGTGTGTATGCCTGTGTCTGTGTATGTGTGTGCACAAATCTGTGTGTGTCTCTGTCTGTATGTGTGTGCATGTATGTGTGTATGCCTGTGTCTGTGTATGTGTGTGTGTCTCTGTCTGTGTATGTGTGCACAAATGTGTGTGTGTCTCTGTGTATGTGAGTGCACAAATCTGTGTGTGTCTCTGTCTGTGTATGTGTATATGCCTGTGTCTGTGTATGTGTGTGCACAAATCTGTGTGTGTCTCTGTCTGTGTATGTGTGTATGCCTGTGTCTGTGTATGTGTGTGCACAAATCTGTGTGTGTCTCTGTCTGTGTATGTGTGTATGCCTGTGTCTGTGTATGTGTGTGCACAAATCTGTGTGTGTCTCTGTCTGTGTATGTGTGTATGCCTGTGTCTGTGTGTGTGAGAAGTGAAAAATCACATGCTTTCCATCTGATGGTTGTAATCAGATACAGTATGATGAAGAAAATCTTTCCTCTTTCATAAATGTTTCCCGGCTGTGTGGCGATGAAGGCTCTGTGTGCACGGGAGCATTTCAGCTACTGTGCGGCTGTGCAGCTGAGAGAGATCACTGGTCTGTATGTATTGTTTAGGTTTAGCAGCAGAATTAGGCCATTCAGCCCATTGAGTCTGACCTGACTCTTCATCAAGGCTGATGTATCTCAGCACCAATATCCTGACTTCTCCCCATAACCCTTCATTCCATCACTAATCAACAATCTACCAACCTTTACCTCACATATACTCAGTGGCTTCCCTCCAAAGCTGCCGATGGCAACAAATTGCACAGATTCACTATTCTCCGGCGAAACCAAATTCCTCCTCATCGCTGTGTTCCAGTGGATTTCCCTCAATTCTGAGGCTGTGTCCTCCAGTCCTACACTCCCCCACTGTAGGAAACATCCTCTCCACATCCACTCTACCTGTGTCCTCTGGTCCTAGACTCCCCCACTATAGGAAACATCCTCTCCACATCCACTCTATCGGTGTCCTCTGGTCCTAGACTCCCTCACTATAGGAAACATCCTCTCCACATCCACTCCATCTGTGTCCTCCGGTCCTAGACTCCCCCACTATAGGAAACATCCTCTCCACATCCACTCTATATGTGTCCTCTGGTCCTAGACTCCCCCACTATAGGAAACATCCTCTCCACATCCACTCTATCTGTGTCCTCTGGTCCTAGACTCCCCCACTATAGGAAACATCCTCTCCACATCCACTCTATCTGTGTCCTCTGGTCCTAGACTCCCCCACGATAGGAAACATCCTCTCCACATCCACTCTATCTGTGTGCTCTGGTCCTAGACTCCCCACTATAGGAAACATCCTCTCCACGTCCACTCTATCTGTGTCCTCTGGTCCTAGACTCCCCCACTATAGGAAACATCCTCTCCACATCCACTCTATCTGTGTCCTCTGGTCCCAGACTCCCCCACTATAGGAAACATCCTCTCCACATCCACTCTAACTGTGTCCTCTGGTCCTAGACTCCCCCACTATAGCAAACATCCTCTCCACATCCACTCTAACTGTGTCCTCTGGTCCTAGACTCCCCCACTATAGGAAACATCCTCTCCACATTATCTGTGTCCTCTGGTCCTAGACTCCCCCACTATAGGAAACATCCTCTCCACATCCACTCTATCTGTGTCCTCTGGTCCTAGACTCCCCCACTATAGGAAACATCCTCTCCACATTATCTGTGTCCTCTGGTCCTAGACTCCCCCACTATAGGAAACATCCTCTCCACATCCACTCTATCTGTGTCCTCTGGTCCTAGACTCCCCCACTATAGGAAACATCCTCTCCACATCCACTCTATCTGTGTCCTCTGGTCACAGACTCCCCCACTATAGGAAACATCCTCTCCACATCCACTCTATCTGTGTCCTCTGGTCCTAGACTCCCCCACTATGGGAAACATCCTCTCCACATCCACTCTATCTGTGTCCTCTGGACCTAGACTCCCCACTACAGGAAACACCCTCTCCACATCCACTCTATCTGTGTCCTCTGGTCCTAGACTCCCCCACTATGGGAAACATCCTCTCCACATCCACTCTATCTGTGTCCTCTGGACCTAGACTCCCCACTACAGGAAACACCCTCTCCACATCCACTCTATCTGTGTCCTCTGGTCCTAGACTCCCCCACTATAGGAAACATCCTCTCCACATCCACTCTAACTGTGTCCTCTGGTCCTAGACTCCCCCACTATAGGAAACATCCTCTCCACATTATCTGTGTCCTCTGGTCCTAGACTCCCCCACTATAGGAAACATCCTCTCCACATCCACTCTATCTGTGTCCTCTGGTCCTAGACTCCCCCACTATAGGAAACATCCTCTCCACATCCACTCTATCTGTGTCCTCTGGTCACAGACTCCCCCACTATAGGAAACATCCTCTCCACATCCACTCTATCTGTGTCCTCTGGTCCTAGACTCCCCCACTACAGGAAACATCCTCTCCACATCCACTCTATCTGTGTCCTCTGGACCTAGACTCCCCACTACAGGAAACACCCTCTCCACATCCACTCTATCTGTGTCCTCTGGTCCTAGACTCCCCCACTATGGGAAACATCCTCTCCACATCCACTCTATCTGTGTCCTCTGGACCTAGACTCCCCACTACAGGAAACACCCTCTCCACATCCACTCTATCTGTGTCCTCTGGTCCTAGACTCCCCCACTATGGGAAACATCCTCTCCACATCCACTCTATATGTGTCCTCTGGACCTAGACTCCCCACTACAGGAAACACCCTCTCCACATCCACTCTATCTGTGTCCTCTGGTCCTAGACTCCCCCAGTATAGGAAACATCCTCTCCACATCCACTCTATCTGTGTCCTCTGGTCCGAGACTCCCCCACTATAGGAAACATCCTCTACACATCCACTCTATCTGTGTCCTCTGGTCCTAGACTCCCCCAGTATAGGAAACATCCTCTCCACATCCACTCTATCTGTGTCCTCTGGTCATAGACTTCCCACTATAGGAAACATCCTCTCCACATCCACTCTATCTGTGTCCTCTGGTCCTAGACTCCCCCACTATAGGAAACATCCTCTACACATCCCCTCTATCTGTGTCCTCTGGTCCTAGACTCCCCCACTATAGGAAACATCCTCTCCACATCCACACTATCTGTGTCTCAGGTCCTAGACTCCCCACTATAGGAAACATCCTCTCCACATCCACTCTATATGTGACCTCTGGTCCTAGACTCCCCCACTATAGGAAACATCCTCTCCACATCCACTCTATCTGTGTCCTCTGGTCCTAGACTCCCCCACTATAGGAAACATCCTCTCCACGTCCACTCTGTCTGTGTCCTCTGGTCCTAGACTCCCCCAATACAGGAAACATCCTCTCCACATCCACTCTGTCTGTGTCCGCTGGTCCTAGACTCCCCCACTACAGGAAACATCCTCTCCACATCCACTCTATCTGTGTCCTCTGGACCTAGACTCCCCACTACAGGAAACACCCTCTCCACATCCACTCTATCTGTGTCCTCTGGTCCTAGACTCCCCCACTATGGGAAACATCCTCTCCACATCCACTCTATCTGTGTCCTCTGGACCTAGACTCCCCACTACAGGAAACACCCTCTCCACATCCACTCTATCTGTGTCCTCTGGTCCTAGACTCCCCCACTATGGGAAACATCCTCTCCACATCCACTCTATCTGTGTCCTCTGGACCTCGACTCCCCACTACAGGAAACACCCTCTCCACATCCACTCTATCTGTGTCCTCTGGTCCTAGACTCCCCCAGTATAGGAAACATCCTCTCCACATCCACTCTATCTGTGTCCTCTGGTCCGAGACTCCCCCACTATAGGAAACATCCTCTACACATCCACTCTATCTGTGTCCTCTGGTCCTAGACTCCCCCATTATAGGAAACATCCTCTCCACATCCACTCTATCTGTGTCCTCTGGTCATAGACTTCCCACTATAGGAAACATTCTCTCCACATCCACTCTATCTGTGTCCTCTGGTCCTAGACTCCCCCACTATAGGAAACATCCTCTACACATCCCCTCTATCTGTGTCCTCTGGTCCTAGACTCCCCCAATATAGGAAACATCCTCTCCACATCCACGCTATCTGTGTCCTCTGGTCCTAGACTCCCCCACTATAGGAAATATCCTCTCCACATCCACTCTATCTGTGTCTCAGGTCCTAGACTCCCCACTATAGGAAACATCCTCTGCACATCCACTCTATCTGTGACCTCTGGTCCTAGACTCCCCCACTATAGGAAACATCCTCTCCACATCCACTCTATCTGTGTCCTCTGGTCCTAGACTCCCCCACTATAGGAAACATCCTCTCCACGTCCACTCTGTCTGTGTCCTCTGGTCCTAGACTCCCCCAATACAGGAAACATCCTCTCCACATCCACTCTGTCTGTGTCCGCTGGTCCTAGACTCCCCCACTATAGGAAACATCCTCTCCACATCCACTCTGTCTGTGTCCTCTGGTCCTAGACTCCCCCACTATTGGAAACATCCTCTCCACGTCCACTCTGTCTGTGTCCGCTGGTCCTAAACTCCCCCACTATAGGAAACATCCTCTCCACATCCACTCTGTCTGTGTCCTCTGGTCCTAGACTCCCCCAATACAGGAAACATCCTCTCCACATCCACTCTGTCTGTGTCCGCTGGTCCTAGACTCCCCCACTATAGGAAACATCCTCTCCACATCCACTCTATCTGTGTCCTCTGGTCCTAGACTCCCCCACTATAGGAAACATCCTCTCCACATCCACTCTGTCTGTGTCCTCTGGTCCTAGACTCCCCCAATACAGGAAACATCCTCTCCACATCCACTCTATCTGTGTCCTCTGGTCCTAGACTCCCCCACTATAGGAAACATCCTCTCCACGTCCACTCTGTCTGTGTCTGCTGGTCCTAGTCTCCCCCACTATAGGAAACATCCTCTCCACCTCCACTCTATCTGTGTCCTCTGGTCCTAGACTCCCCCACTATAGGAAACATCCTCTCCACGTCCACTCTGTCTGTGTCCTCTGGTCCTAGACTCCCCCAATACAGGAAACATCCTCTCCACATCGACTCTGTCTGTGTCCGCTGGTCCTAGACTCCCCCACTATAGGAAACATCCTCTCCACATCCACTCTATCTGTGTCCTCTGGTCCTAGACTCCCCCACTATAGGAAACATCCTCTCCACATCCACTCTGTCTGTGTCCGCTGGTCCTAGACTCCCCCACTATAGGAAACATCCTCTCCACATCCACTCTGTCTGTGTCCTCTGGTCCTAGACTCCCCCACTATAGGAAACATCCTCTCCACATCCACTCTGTCTGTGTCCTCTGGTCCTAGACTCCCCCACTATAGGAAACATCCTCTCCACATACACTCTATCGGTGTCCTCTGGTCCTAGACTCCCCCACTATAGGAAACATCCTCTCCACATCCACTCTATCTGTGTCCTCTGGTCCTAGACTCCCCCACTATAGGAAACATCCTCTCCACATCCACTCTATCTGTGTCCTCTGGTCCTAGACTCCCCCACTATAGGAAACATCCTCTCCACATCCACTCTATCTGTGTCCTCTGGTCCTAGACTCCCCCACTATAGGAAACATCCTCTCCACATCCACTCTATCTGTGTCCTCTGGTCCTAGACTCCCCCACTATAGGAAACATCCTCTCCACGTCCACTCTGTCTGTGTCCTCTGGTCCTAGACTCCCCCAATACAGGAAACATCCTCTCCACATCCACTCTGTCTGTGTCCGCTGGTCCTAGACTCCCCCACTACAGGAAACATCCTCTCCACATCCACTCTATCTGTGTCCTCTGGTCCTAGACTCCCCCACTATAGGAAACATTCTCTCCACATCCACTCTATCTGTGTCCTCTGGTCCTAGACTCCCCACTACAGGAAACACCCTCTCCACATCCACTCTATCTGTGTCCTCTGGTCCTAGACTCCCCCACTATGGGAAACATCCTCTCCACATCCACTCTATCTGTGTCCTCTGGACCTAGACTCCCCACTACAGGAAACACCCTCTCCACATCCACTCTATCTGTGTCCTCTGGTCCTAGACTCCCCCACTATGGGAAACATCCTCTCCACATCCACTCTATCTGTGTCCTCTGGACCTCGACTCCCCACTACAGGAAACACCCTCTCCACATCCACTCTATCTGTGTCCTCTGGTCCTAGACTCCCCCAGTATAGGAAACATCCTCTCCACATCCACTCTATCTGTGTCCTCTGGTCCGAGACTCCCCCACTATAGGAAACATCCTCTACACATCCACTCTATCTGTGTCCTCTGGTCCTAGACTCCCCCATTATAGGAAACATCCTCTCCACATCCACTCTATCTGTGTCCTCTGGTCATAGACTTCCCACTATAGGAAACATTCTCTCCACATCCACTCTATCTGTGTCCTCTGGTCCTAGACTCCCCCACTATAGGAAACATCCTCTACACATCCCCTCTATCTGTGTCCTCTGGTCCTAGACTCCCCCAATATAGGAAACATCCTCTCCACATCCACGCTATCTGTGTCCTCTGGTCCTAGACTCCCCCACTATAGGAAACATCCTCTCCACATCCACTCTATCTGTGTCTCAGGTCCTAGACTCCCCACTATAGGAAACATCCTCTGCACATCCACTCTATCTGTGACCTCTGGTCCTAGACTCCCCCACTATAGGAAACATCCTCTCCACATCCACTCTATCTGTGTCCTCTGGTCCTAGACTCCCCCACTATAGGAAACATCCTCTCCACGTCCACTCTGTCTGTGTCCTCTGGTCCTAGACTCCCCCAATACAGGAAACATCCTCTCCACATCCACTCTGTCTGTGTCCGCTGGTCCTAGACTCCCCCACTATAGGAAACATCCTCTCCACATCCACTCTGTCTGTGTCCTCTGGTCCTAGACTCCCCCACTATTGGAAACATCCTCTCCACGTCCACTCTGTCTGTGTCCGCTGGTCCTAAACTCCCCCACTATAGGAAACATCCTCTCCACATCCACTCTGTCTGTGTCCTCTGGTCCTAGACTCCCCCAATACAGGAAACATCCTCTCCACATCCACTCTGTCTGTGTCCGCTGGTCCTAGACTCCCCCACTATAGGAAACATCCTCTCCACATCCACTCTATCTGTGTCCTCTGGTCCTAGACTCCCCCACTATAGGAAACATCCTCTCCACATCCACTCTGTCTGTGTCCTCTGGTCCTAGACTCCCCCAATACAGGAAACATCCTCTCCACATCCACTCTATCTGTGTCCTCTGGTCCTAGACTCCCCCACTATAGGAAACATCCTCTCCACGTCCACTCTGTCTGTGTCTGCTGGTCCTAGTCTCCCCCACTATAGGAAACATCCTCTCCACCTCCACTCTATCTGTGTCCTCTGGTCCTAGACTCCCCCACTATAGGAAACATCCTCTCCACGTCCACTCTGTCTGTGTCCTCTGGTCCTAGACTCCCCCAATACAGGAAACATCCTCTCCACATCGACTCTGTCTGTGTCCGCTGGTCCTAGACTCCCCCACTATAGGAAACATCCTCTCCACATCCACTCTATCTGTGTCCTCTGGTCCTAGACTCCCCCACTATAGGAAACATCCTCTCCACATCCACTCTGTCTGTGTCCGCTGGTCCTAGACTCCCCCACTATAGGAAACATCCTCTCCACATCCACTCTGTCTGTGTCCTCTGGTCCTAGACTCCCCCACTATAGGAAACATCCTCTCCACATCCACTCTATCTGTGTCCTCTGGTCCTAGACTCCCCCACTATAGGAAACATCCTCTCCACGTCCACTCTGTCTGTGTCCTCTGGTCCTAGACTCCCCCAATACAGGAAACATCCTCTCCACATCCACTCTGTCTGTGTCCGCTGGTCCTAGACTCCCCCACTACAGGAAACATCCTCTCCACATCCACTCTATCTGTGTCCTCTGGTCCTAGACTCCCCCACTATAGGAAACATTCTCTCCACATCCACTCTATCTGTGTCCTCTGGTCCTAGACTCCCCACTACAGGAAACACCCTCTCCACATCCACTCTATCTGTGTCCTCTGGTCCTAGACTCCCCCACTATGGGAAACATCCTCTCCACATCCACTCTATCTGTGTCCTCTGGACCTAGACTCCCCACTACAGGAAACACCCTCTCCACATCCACTCTATCTGTGTCCTCTGGTCCTAGACTCCCCCACTATGGGAAACATCCTCTCCACATCCACTCTATCTGTGTCCTCTGGACCTCGACTCCCCACTACAGGAAACACCCTCTCCACATCCACTCTATCTGTGTCCTCTGGTCCTAGACTCCCCCAGTATAGGAAACATCCTCTCCACATCCACTCTATCTGTGTCCTCTGGTCCGAGACTCCCCCACTATAGGAAACATCCTCTACACATCCACTCTATCTGTGTCCTCTGGTCCTAGACTCCCCCATTATAGGAAACATCCTCTCCACATCCACTCTATCTGTGTCCTCTGGTCATAGACTTCCCACTATAGGAAACATTCTCTCCACATCCACTCTATCTGTGTCCTCTGGTCCTAGACTCCCCCACTATAGGAAACATCCTCTACACATCCCCTCTATCTGTGTCCTCTGGTCCTAGACTCCCCCAATATAGGAAACATCCTCTCCACATCCACGCTATCTGTGTCCTCTGGTCCTAGACTCCCCCACTATAGGAAACATCCTCTCCACATCCACTCTATCTGTGTCTCAGGTCCTAGACTCCCCACTATAGGAAACATCCTCTGCACATCCACTCTATCTGTGACCTCTGGTCCTAGACTCCCCCACTATAGGAAACATCCTCTCCACATCCACTCTATCTGTGTCCTCTGGTCCTAGACTCCCCCACTATAGGAAACATCCTCTCCACGTCCACTCTGTCTGTGTCCTCTGGTCCTAGACTCCCCCAATACAGGAAACATCCTCTCCACATCCACTCTGTCTGTGTCCGCTGGTCCTAGACTCCCCCACTATAGGAAACATCCTCTCCACATCCACTCTGTCTGTGTCCTCTGGTCCTAGACTCCCCCACTATTGGAAACATCCTCTCCACGTCCACTCTGTCTGTGTCCGCTGGTCCTAAACTCCCCCACTATAGGAAACATCCTCTCCACATCCACTCTGTCTGTGTCCTCTGGTCCTAGACTCCCCCAATACAGGAAACATCCTCTCCACATCCACTCTGTCTGTGTCCGCTGGTCCTAGACTCCCCCACTATAGGAAACATCCTCTCCACATCCACTCTATCTGTGTCCTCTGGTCCTAGACTCCCCCACTATAGGAAACATCCTCTCCACATCCACTCTGTCTGTGTCCTCTGGTCCTAGACTCCCCCAATACAGGAAACATCCTCTCCACATCCACTCTATCTGTGTCCTCTGGTCCTAGACTCCCCCACTATAGGAAACATCCTCTCCACGTCCACTCTGTCTGTGTCTGCTGGTCCTAGTCTCCCCCACTATAGGAAACATCCTCTCCACCTCCACTCTATCTGTGTCCTCTGGTCCTAGACTCCCCCACTATAGGAAACATCCTCTCCACGTCCACTCTGTCTGTGTCCTCTGGTCCTAGACTCCCCCAATACAGGAAACATCCTCTCCACATCGACTCTGTCTGTGTCCGCTGGTCCTAGACTCCCCCACTATAGGAAACATCCTCTCCACATCCACTCTATCTGTGTCCTCTGGTCCTAGACTCCCCCACTATAGGAAACATCCTCTCCACATCCACTCTGTCTGTGTCCGCTGGTCCTAGACTCCCCCACTATAGGAAACATCCTCTCCACATCCACTCTGTCTGTGTCCTCTGGTCCTAGACTCCCCCACTATAGGAAACATCCTCTCCACATCCACTCTGTCTGTGTCCTCTGGTCCTAGACTCCCCCACTATAGGAAACATCCTCTCCACATACACTCTATCGGTGTCCTCTGGTCCTAGACTCCCCCACTATAGGAAACATCCTCTCCACATCCACTCTATCTGTGTCCTCTGGTCCTAGACTCCCCCACTATAGGAAACATCCTCTCCACATCCACTCTATCTGTGTCCTCTGGTCCTAGACTCCCCCACTATAGGAAACATCCTCTCCACATCCACTCTATCTGTGTCCTCTGGTCCTAGACTCCCCCACTATAGGAAACATCCTCTCCACATCCACTCTATCTGTGTCCTCTGGTCCTAGACTCCCCCACTATAGGAAACATCCTCTCCACGTCCACTCTGTCTGTGTCCTCTGGTCCTAGACTCCCCCAATACAGGAAACATCCTCTCCACATCCACTCTGTCTGTGTCCGCTGGTCCTAGACTCCCCCACTACAGGAAACATCCTCTCCACATCCACTCTATCTGTGTCCTCTGGTCCTAGACTCCCCCACTATAGGAAACATTCTCTCCACATCCACTCTATCTGTGTCCTCTGGTCCTAGACTCCCCACTACAGGAAACACCCTCTCCACATCCACTCTATCTGTGTCCTCTGGTCCTAGACTCCCCCACTATGGGAAACATCCTCTCCACATCCACTCTATCTGTGTCCTCTGGACCTAGACTCCCCACTACAGGAAACACCCTCTCCACATCCACTCTATCTGTGTCCTCTGGTCCTAGACTCCCCCACTATGGGAAACATCCTCTCCACATCCACTCTATCTGTGTCCTCTGGACCTCGACTCCCCACTACAGGAAACACCCTCTCCACATCCACTCTATCTGTGTCCTCTGGTCCTAGACTCCCCCAGTATAGGAAACATCCTCTCCACATCCACTCTATCTGTGTCCTCTGGTCCGAGACTCCCCCACTATAGGAAACATCCTCTACACATCCACTCTATCTGTGTCCTCTGGTCCTAGACTCCCCCATTATAGGAAACATCCTCTCCACATCCACTCTATCTGTGTCCTCTGGTCATAGACTTCCCACTATAGGAAACATTCTCTCCACATCCACTCTATCTGTGTCCTCTGGTCCTAGACTCCCCCACTATAGGAAACATCCTCTACACATCCCCTCTATCTGTGTCCTCTGGTCCTAGACTCCCCCAATATAGGAAACATCCTCTCCACATCCACGCTATCTGTGTCCTCTGGTCCTAGACTCCCCCACTATAGGAAACATCCTCTCCACATCCACTCTATCTGTGTCTCAGGTCCTAGACTCCCCACTATAGGAAACATCCTCTGCACATCCACTCTATCTGTGACCTCTGGTCCTAGACTCCCCCACTATAGGAAACATCCTCTCCACATCCACTCTATCTGTGTCCTCTGGTCCTAGACTCCCCCACTATAGGAAACATCCTCTCCACGTCCACTCTGTCTGTGTCCTCTGGTCCTAGACTCCCCCAATACAGGAAACATCCTCTCCACATCCACTCTGTCTGTGTCCGCTGGTCCTAGACTCCCCCACTATAGGAAACATCCTCTCCACATCCACTCTGTCTGTGTCCTCTGGTCCTAGACTCCCCCACTATTGGAAACATCCTCTCCACGTCCACTCTGTCTGTGTCCGCTGGTCCTAAACTCCCCCACTATAGGAAACATCCTCTCCACATCCACTCTGTCTGTGTCCTCTGGTCCTAGACTCCCCCAATACAGGAAACATCCTCTCCACATCCACTCTGTCTGTGTCCGCTGGTCCTAGACTCCCCCACTATAGGAAACATCCTCTCCACATCCACTCTATCTGTGTCCTCTGGTCCTAGACTCCCCCACTATAGGAAACATCCTCTCCACATCCACTCTGTCTGTGTCCTCTGGTCCTAGACTCCCCCAATACAGGAAACATCCTCTCCACATCCACTCTATCTGTGTCCTCTGGTCCTAGACTCCCCCACTATAGGAAACATCCTCTCCACGTCCACTCTGTCTGTGTCTGCTGGTCCTAGTCTCCCCCACTATAGGAAACATCCTCTCCACCTCCACTCTATCTGTGTCCTCTGGTCCTAGACTCCCCCACTATAGGAAACATCCTCTCCACGTCCACTCTGTCTGTGTCCTCTGGTCCTAGACTCCCCCAATACAGGAAACATCCTCTCCACATCGACTCTGTCTGTGTCCGCTGGTCCTAGACTCCCCCACTATAGGAAACATCCTCTCCACATCCACTCTATCTGTGTCCTCTGGTCCTAGACTCCCCCACTATAGGAAACATCCTCTCCACATCCACTCTGTCTGTGTCCGCTGGTCCTAGACTCCCCCACTATAGGAAACATCCTCTCCACATCCACTCTGTCTGTGTCCTCTGGTCCTAGACTCCCCCACTATAGGAAACATCCTCTCCACATCCACTCTGTCTGTGTCCTCTGGTCCTAGACTCCCCCACTATAGGAAACATCCTCTCCACATACACTCTATCGGTGTCCTCTGGTCCTAGACTCCCCCACTATAGGAAACATCCTCTCCACATCCACTCTATCTGTGTCCTCTGGTCCTAGACTCCCCCACTATAGGAAACATCCTCTCCACATCCACTCTATCTGTGTCCTCTGGTCCTAGACTCCCCCACTATAGGAAACATCCTCTCCACATCCACTCTATCTGTGTCCTCTGGTCCTAGACTCCCCCACTATAGGAAACATCCTCTCCACATCCACTCTATCTGTGTCCTCTGGTCCTAGACTCCCCCACTATAGGAAACATCCTCTCCACATCCACTCTATCTGTGTCCTCTGGTCCTAGACTCCCCCACTATAGGAAACATCCTCTCCACATCCACTCTATCTCTGTCCTCTGGTCCTAGACTCCCCCACTATAGGAAACATCCTCTCCACATCCACTCTATCTGTGTCCTCTGGTCCGAGACTCCCCCACTATAGGAAACATCCTCTCCAAATCCACTCTATCTGTGTCCTCTGGTCCTAGACTCCCCCACTATAGGAAACATCCTCTCCACATCCACTCTGACTGTGTCCTCTGGTCCTAGACTCCCCCTCTATAGGAAACATCCTCTCCACATCCACTCGATCTGTGTCCTCTGTTCCTAGACTCCCCCACTATAGGAAACATCCTCTCCACATCCTCTCTATCTGTGTCCTCTGGTCCTAGACTCCCCCACTATAGGAAACATCCTCTCCACATCCACTCTATCTGTGTCCTCTGGTCCTAGACTCCCCCACTATAGGAAACATCCTCTCCACATCCACTCTATCTGTGTCCTCTGGTCCTAGACTCCCCCACTATAGGAAACATCCTCTCCACATCCACTCTATCTGTGTCCCCTGGTCCTAGACTCCCCCAATATAGGAAACATCCTCTCCACATCCACTCTATCTGTGTCCTCTGGTCCTAGACTCCCCCACTATAGGAAACATCCTCTCCACATCCACTCTATCTGTGTCCTCTGGTCCTAGACTCCCCCACTATAGGAAACATCCTCTCCACATCCACTCTATCTGTGTCCTCTGGTCCTAGACTCCCCCACTATAGGAAACATCCTCTCCACGTCCACTCTGTCTGTGTCCTCTGGTCCGAGACTCCCCCACTATAGGAAACATCCTCTCCAAATCCACTCTATCTGTGTCCTCTGGTCCTAGACTCCCCCACTATAGGAAACATCCTCTCCACATCCACTCTGACTGTGTCCTCTGGTCCTAGACTCCCCCTCTATAGGAAACATCCTCTCCACATCCACTCGATCTGTGTCCTCTGGTCCTAGACTCCCCCACTATAGGAAACATCCTCTCCACATCCTCTCTATCTGTGTCCTCTGGTCCTAGACTCCCCCACTATAGGAAACATCCTCTCCACATCCACTCTATCTGTGTCCTCTGGTCCTAGACTCCCCCACTATAGGAAACATCCTCTCCACATCCACTCTGTCTGTGTCCTCTGGTCCTAGACTCCCCCACTATAGGAAACATCCTCTCCACATCCACTCTGTCTGTGTCCTCTGGTCCTAGACTCCCCCACTATAGGAAACATCCTCTCCACATCCACTCTATCTGTGTCCTCTGGTCCTAGACTCCCCCACTATAGGAAACATCCTCTCCACATCCACTCTATCTGTGTCCTCTGGTCCTAGACTCCCCCACTATAGGAAACATCCTCTCCACATCCACTCTATCTCTGTCCTCTGGTCCTAGACTCCCCCACTATAGGAAACATCCTCTCCACATCCACTCTATCTGTGTCCTCTGGTCCGAGACTCCCCCACTATAGGAAACATCCTCTCCAAATCCACTCTATCTGTGTCCTCTGGTCCTAGACTCCCCCACTATAGGAAACATCCTCTCCACATCCACTCTGACTGTGTCCTCTGGTCCTAGACTCCCCCTCTATAGGAAACATCCTCTCCACATCCACTCGATCTGTGTCCTCTGTTCCTAGACTCCCCCACTATAGGAAACATCCTCTCCACATCCTCTCTATCTGTGTCCTCTGGTCCTAGACTCCCCCACTATAGGAAACATCCTCTCCACATCCACTCTATCTGTGTCCTCTGGTCCTAGACTCCCCCACTATAGGAAACATCCTCTCCACATCCACTCTATCTGTGTCCTCTGGTCCTAGACTCCCCCACTATAGGAAACATCCTCTCCACATCCACTCTATCTGTGTCCCCTGGTCCTAGACTCCCCCAATATAGGAAACATCCTCTCCACATCCACTCTATCGAGGCCTTTCAACATTTGGTAGATTTCAATGAAATCCCCCCTCTCGCTCCCACCACCTCATTTTTATGAATTCTATTGAATACAAGCTCAGAACCATCAGACACTTGTGATATGACTATCCTTTCTATCTTTGAATCATTTTTGAGATTGTGCTTTGAACCGTCTCCAATGTCAGCACATCCTTTCTAAGGGGCCCCAAACTCCTCACAATACTCCAAGTGAGGTCTCACTAATGCTTTATAGATTCTCAAGATTACATCCCCACATTTATCTTCCAGTCGTCTCGAAATTAAAGAGAAGATGCGTTTCCCTTTCTCTCCACAGTCTCAACCTGCGTGTTCACCCTGCACACGGGCTCCCTAACTTTCTTTCCATTTGGAAATCTCCACACTTTTAATCCTCCCACCCCTGAACCTTTTCTACCCGTGATCCTCTTGAATGCTTTCATCGGTCCACATGAAGCATCTCGACCTGGACCGTCGACTGATTATCCCCTCCAGTGAAGCCGCTGAGTTCCACCAGTCTCAGCAGAATCAACATCTCTTGAATTATACAATCGTACCTGCCTCCGCCATTTTCCGTCAGCTCGCTCCCTGTACCCACCACCCCCTACTGCCCCTTCACCTGTGCCCTCTGGTGTCAGAAGCACCCACCCTGGAGCTGGGATGGGGAGTGGAGGAGTAAGGCTCTGCTTCCCGGCCCCCAGCCTCTCCTCGTGCAGCCCTCCAATCCCAGCAACGCCTTTGTTAAGATTTCCTCCGGCTTCGTCACATCCTCTCTTTAGTCGGTCGACCAGAACGTGAGGCAGACCTCACACTGGACACTAGTCTGTTCCCGACAGCACCCTCTGCAGCTGCAACGTGACGTCCCCGTCCTGGCGCTCACTGCCCTGACCCACGAAGTCACCGCCTACTTCGCCACCATCACCTACTCTGTTCCTGCATCCCTCGGCCTCACTGTTCCACAACGGCCCCTGCCACTCACCGTACAAGTTCTGCCCTGACTTCACTTCCCAAAATGCATCACTCGGCACTTGTCTGAGTTAAATTCCTTCTGCCATTCCTTGGTCCATTTTCCCAGCTGTTTCTATAAGGTTGGACAATCTCCTTCATTGTCCACTTCACCATCAATTTTAGCATAATCCACAAACATGAACAGGACCGCAAGAAGCTGCAGAGGGTTGTAAATCTAGTCAGCTCCATCTTGGGTACTAGCCTACAAAGTACCCAGGACATCTTCAGGGAGCGGGGTCTCAGAAAGGCAGCGTCCATTATTAAAGACCCTCGTCACCCAGGACATGCCCTTTTCTCACTGTTACCATCAAGGAGGAGATACAGAAGCCTGAAGGCACACACTCAACGATTCAGGAACAGCTTCTTCCCCTCTGCCATCAGGGAGGAGGTACAGGAGCCTAAAGACACACACTCAGCGATTCAGGATCAGCTTCTCCCCCTCTGCCATCAGGGAGGAGGTACAGGAGCCTGAAGACACACACTCAACGATTCAGGAACAGCTTCTTCCCCTCTGCCATCAGGGAGGAGGTACAGGAGCCTGAAGACACACACTCAGCGATTCAGGAACAGCTTCTCCCCCACTGCCATCTGATTCCTAAATGGACATTGAATCTTTGGACACTACCTCACTTTTTTAATATACAGTATTTCTGTTTTTGCACTATTTTTAATCTATTTAATGTACGTATTCTGTAATTGATCTAATTTATCTACTATAATTTTTTTCTTCTATATTATGCATTGCTGTCACTAAGTTAACAGGCTCCACGACACGTGCCGGTGATAATATACCTGATGCTGATTCTCACTCTGAATCCGTCACCCAGACACTCATCAAAATCAGAAGTAAATAACACTCAGTGCCACACCGGGTCGTTAATGCAAATATCGAGTCAGCCAATCACGAGGCATCAGAGCACGCGGACACGGTCAGGAGGTTCAGTTGTTGTTCAGATCAAACATCAGAACGTCATCTGTGTGACGGTGGAATGATTGTTGGTGCCAGATGGGGTGGTCTGAGTATCTCAGAAACTGCTGATCTCCTGGGATTTTCTCACACAACCGTCTCTAGAGTTTACAGAGAATGGTGTGAGAAACAGAAACCATCCAGTGAGGGGCAGTTCTGTGGGTGAAAACACCTCGTTAACGAGAGAGGTCAGGGGAGAATGGCCAGACTGGGTCACGCTGACAGTGACTCAGATAACCACACGTTACAACAGTGGTCGGCAGAGGAGCATCTCTGAACACACAACACGTCGAACCTTGGGCCCACAGCAGCAGAAGACCACGAACGTACAGTCAGTGGTCACTTTATGAGATATAGGATGTACCTAATAAGGTTGCTACTGTGTGTATAAGAAACGGCAGAGGGTTCAGCACCCATCCCTGTGGCACACAGGCCCTGCAGTCCCCTACCACCCACTGCCGATTGGCAAGCTCCCCCGTGATCTGACCTTCTGGAACAGCCTACCATGTAGGACTTTTTCAAAAACCCTAACACACAGTCTGTGCAGACAACATCTACTACCCTGCCCTTGTCCACCCTCTTGGTCACTCTTCCCACTCAGTCGCTGTCATTCCAAAGATTAAAGGAGATTTGGTTTATCACCAAAGGCTAGCAAATTTCTACAGAAGTACTGCAGAGAGAATTCTCTTTGCCTCACTGTCTGGTATGGGGAGGTGGGGGGAGGCACTGCACAGGACAGGAATACGCTGCAGAGAGCTGTAAACTCGCCCAACTCCTTCATGGCCACTACCCTCTGTAGCGTCCAGAACATCTTCAAGGAGCAATGCCTAAACATCAGGACCCCCACCACCCAGGGACATGCCCTCTTCTCAATGCTACCATCAGGAGCCTGAAATCACACACACAACGATTCAGGACCCCCCACCACCCGGGACATGCCCTCTTCTCAATGCTACCATCAGGAGCCTGAAATCACACACACACAACGATTCAGGACCCCCCACCACCCGGGACATGCCCTCTTCTCAATGCTACCATCAGGAGCCTGAAGGCACACACTCAACGATTCAGGAACAGCTTCTTCCCCTCTGCCATCAGGGAGGTCCGTACAGGAGCCTGAAGACACACTCTCAACGATTCAGGAACAGCTTCTTCCCCTCTGCCATCAGGGAGGAGGTACAGGAGCCTGAAGACACACACTCAGTGATTCAGGAACAGCTTCTTCCCCTCTGCCATCAGGGGGGAGGTACAGGAGCCTGAAGACACACACTCAACGATTCAGGAACAGCTTCTCCCCCTCAGCCATCAGGGAGGAGGTACAGGAGCCTGAAGACACACACTCAACGATTCAGGAACAGCTTCTCCCCCTCTGCCATCAGGGAGAAGGTACAGGAGCCTGAAGACACACACTCAGTGATTCAGGAACAGCTTCTTCCCCTCTGCCATCAGGGAGGAGGTACAGGAGCCTGAAGACACACACTCAGCGATTCAGGAACAGCTTCTTCCCCACTGCCATCAGGGAGGGGGTACAGGAGCCTGAAGACACACACTCAACGATTCAGGAACAGCTTCTTCCCCTCTGCCATCCCATTTCTGAACAGACAATGAACCCACGAACAACACCTCACCACTTTTTGTTCTCTTTAAGCCCTATTAATTTAATTTAATTATACAGATGTTTCTCTTGGTGGGTTATAGTTTTTAGCATGGTCCTGCACAACACACTTCATAAGCAATGTTTGTGGTGATAAACCCGACTGTGAAGGTGCTGGCCTGGAACTCCCCCTGCCTCGACGTTAGGCTGGCTGGCGTCTCCTTGCAGCCCTCGCTAACTGAAGTCACATCACCCTCGCCTGCTTGTCTGGAGCTCATTGCAGTAAAGACGCTGCAAATATCTGAATTCACGAGCTGCCATTAGCTTTTCCGCAGAAAGCACAGATGGGAAAAGGTCTTTTTTTAAGACCTCGCCCATCTCTCGTCACTCAACACTGATTCTTAAGGGGACCCTATTCCCTCCTTAGTTACCCTTTCGATCCGAATGTTACTTGTAGAATCCCTGGGGATTCTACTTGGCAGATATCTGTCTGTAGGAGTTGGAACGGGATCATTTTTACAGTGAAAAGCTTTCGTTTGTACACCATCCAGTCCAATTCAGCACG
>NW_026779771.1:0-45000 GCF_030144855.1 Hypanus sabinus
TGACACTTCTTCACTTTCCTAAACGCCTTGTCCCACTCCCTAATCGCCTCTGCACACTCCTCAGTCCACAGTGATACAGCCTTTCTCCTATTAATTCTGTTTGTAATGAGAATCACTTCCATCGCAGTTTGCTGAATAACGTGACATAACCTTTCATTGTAAAAATACACATCTTCGTCAACATTCTGCAGCGGTTCTAGAAAACCTGTTAATATCAAATCTCGTACCCACTCAGAACACAAGTTGAAAAACTGTTCTTTAATCAAACCATTACCATCATTCCGCAGACAAACCCTAAGTGAACTGCGTTAAAATCTCAGCAGCATACAACTCTTCGTGAGCGAGAACAAAATATACTATCTCACAACTCAGTAGAAAGTATTCCACAAGCGTTGTAAACCATAATCAGTTTTATACAGTTACCTGCTGAATCACATATTTCTACAACCATTCCCACATGCGGTTCATTCACATTCACAACTCTACACCCTGCCTCCTTCCTTATAAAACTGTCAACACTACCTCTCTATCAAATGAACAATCACACCAAACGACAATATAATCCTGCACAGAAAATCTTAACTGTGAAAATAATCTCTTTTCCTGAATACTCAAAACATCAGGGGATTCTGGCAAATGAGAAACAGACTTCTTAATGTGTTGAGGATGAAAATCAGGCTGGGATAGACTAGGATGCAGATACTCCACACATCAGATCTTCATTTACAGTTTCCAACATAACACTGGTTACACCGAGATACCTTTCTGCAGCTTTCACAATCATTTTATGGTTTTGCCAGTAGGACGAGATGTCTGATCAGTGCAATTCACCACATCCATTATAAACATCACAAACTCCATTGTATCCACCAGTACAGTATCTTTCCTGAGAGAACTGTGATGCGGACATATATCCACTGACCCCTTAGTCTATTCTCAGACTGGGAACACTTTATTAAATTTAGCAGTCAGAGTCAGGTTTATCTTTCTGCAAGGTCTCTGCATAAGACACACCCAACTGTACTTTAACCTGTTGGACTGATCCGCCTCTATTTTCCTAAGGCAACATAGCTGCTGTTTTCACATTCCCACCTCTCTCCATGACTGAAATTCCCATTAAATATTCATCTCATTTGACCGACAGGTTCCTCTGCCGGTGACAGCAGGGACAGTGAAGGGTCTGAACTACGATAGGCCTGGTGGAAATCTGCCCCAGACTCAGACCCTCCTCTTCTGCTCCTTCGCTTTGTCGGAGTTCAGCGATACTGCTTTCGGTGGTCGTCAGCCTCGGCATCTACAGGGACGGGCGTGGCTCTCCGTCCACACCTCCGAGTGTCTGTCCCGGCGATGTTTGCCAGACCTCCCTCAGCTTCCGCCGATTCAGAGAAAATTGCGCCACCAGCCGGCAGCAGGCACTCTGGGAGTAATGAACTACGATCCTCCACACTCCTGGTGAATCTCCTCTGGAGACCTCCTGCACAAAATATACTTTGTTTAGAATGCAACAGTTTAAGAAACATACCAGGTCAGGCACAATTTCCTGAGAGGAATACTGTCGAAGTTTCGGATGAAACCCTCCAGTTTCAGCATTGAGAGTGGCCCTTCCAGTCTGCACTGGTGCCCACAAAAATTGTCCCATCTGCCTGTGGGTGAGCCATTTCCTCTGGGCATGAGTTAGCTTGAATTAAATGGGCACATGGGCACAGGTGCTGAAAGGTTATTTTCCCTGCGGCAGGAGTCTTTAACTAAACCGTTCCTATCCTATACTTAATCACAATGCCTTTTAAATTTGTTCAGTACAGGACCACAAAGGAGGTAGTGTTTAGTCCCTTATAGGGCAGTCAGGTGGATTATTTACTCAGAGCCTGGTAGGATATACTGCAGATTATGGAGAGAGGCAGGAAACCACATCACTAGTGACTTGACCAATATATTTGTGTTCTCTGTAGCTTCGAGTAAGATCTCAGAAAAGCGCTGATCGATCTTATTCTGTTATTTAAGAAGGGGGATGGATAATCCTGGAAAATATAGACTCACGTTAGGGGTAGACACGTTTCTGGAGAAAATTCTTAGGGATTATATGTAGAGTTATCAAACTCCTCACACATCAACATACCCATCGTCTCCTCCAGAGTGTGATAGTCTGTTTCCCGACGGACCTTTCGGCCGGCACCAGGACCATCACTCCCGTCCATGTACCTGTCCAAGTGTCTCAATGGAACCTCATTTCACCACTTCCACTGGCGTCTCATTCCACACTCACACTGTCCTCTCAGTAAAGAAGTTCCTTCACATTTTACCCTTAAACTCTTTTCCTTTTGCCCCGAACTTGTGACGTCTTATTCAGGCCTCACCCAAACTGAGGGGGAAAAGCCTCATCTGCGGAGCGACAAATCCCTTTGAATTTTTCTCTGCAACTCAGGTCCTCACCTCCTGGAAACATCATTATAAATGTTCGCTCTAATTGTTCAAGGTTATTGATGTTTTTTCGTGTAGACTGGAGACCCTGGATTTATACACGGAGCTTAGAAAACTAGAGGGCTATGGGTAAGCGTGGGTAGTTCCATTGTAAGGACAAGTTCAGCACGGCTATGTGGACTGAAAGACCTGTATTCTACTGCAGGTTTTCTATGATCCAATCTGCACACAATACTCCAGGATTGTCCTCAGTAACGTCCTTTACAACTTCAACATAACATTGTAATTCGTGTACTCAGTACTTTGATTCATGACGGCCAATGTGCCAAAGGCTCTCTTCATGACCCTGCCCTGAACTATGGAACTGTAATCCCGGATCCCTCTGCTCTCCGCAGACCACAATCCTCGACCAGTCACTGTCTGAGTCCGACCCTGTTGTACCCGGCAAAGCGCAACACCTCACATCGGTCCTCATTACATTCCAGCTGCAAAACTCATCTCCAAGTTTCGATAATCTGCCTCACTGCCACTCATGCTCTGTATCCAGGTGTCAGCTGCAAATCCAGTTTACCATATTCCCATTGAAATCCACGGTTACGTGTAGCTGAGGAGGACGATGGCGCCTGACGGCGACTCCTTGTTTGCAACTTCGGAAAGAGGTCTAGATCTATTTTAAAATCTCTATTTTTCCCTCTCATGTTGCTTTTGAAGACCCCGACCTGGAATTACAAATTGACTTTGGTTCTTTGCGGGAATGGACACGTTCTCGGAGTCTGATGACTGGCCGTTATTCGATATACCAAGGACGAGGGCTAAGACACCAGCGCGCCTTCAGTATTCCGGGATTTCGTGGCTCTGGAGGCGGGTGGAGTCGAGGTCGGTGGCGTTGCAGGAAATCGATGCGTCGTGGGAGACGGAAGATCGAAAGCAGCGAGCTGGCTGTTGGCCGTGTGCCCAGAGACCCGAGTTCATCGGGCACAGAGCTCGGAACAAGCAACACAGACATTTAACTTCTTAAATCAGCGAACTGTTTGTTATGCCCCCCCCCCCCCCCCACCGCTGTGAATCGGAGACACCCGTTTTTCACTTAGTAGAGAGAGAGAGAGAGAGAGAGAGAGAGAGAGAGAGAGAGAGAGAGAGAGAGAGAGAGAGAGAGGGGGGGGGGAGATGGGGGGGGAGAGGCTGTGGTGTGTTGAATTACGGGGTGAACGTGTGGTCTTTGGGGTTCTGAAAGTCTGTGTCTCTGTTGACGCTTTGCTGCACGTTTCAGTGCTCGGTGGAGGGCGCCGATGCTTTCTTTAACTGGTGGGTGGAGGAAGGGATTGTTGCTTTACTACTGTTTATGCGTGGATGGGGTGAACCTGGGGAATTTTGGGTTCTAGCATTTAACCGTCATTCATTCATTGGGGCTCTCGTCTGTTTTCGTTAATGGTTCTGAAGAGAAGAATTTCATGATGTATGTAGTTTCCATTTCTCTTACATTAACTCCACATTTGAAACATTTGATACCTGTGAAATACTTCTATATTCTGTCCCTCAGAATGTCTGACAATAAGTTAACCGCTGGTGTCAGGCCCATCCGCCTCTACATTTCCGGCTCATGGTCAGAGCATTTCTGGAACAATGGAAGCTAATCTACATCACCTCACAGGTGTCTAAAGACATTTTAAATGCTCGTGGAGACAGGCGAATACCCCTGCAATTTCCGGACTCGACTTCCACAAGGGTCGATGCGATGTCTTGTCTCTAATTGGAAATTGATCTGCCCTGATTGAGCCCATTAAACTATAAGATACAGGAGCACAATTAGGCCATTTGTCCAATCGCGTCTGCTCCGCCATTTCATCATGGCTGATCCATTTACTGTACGCTACTGGCCCCCATTTCCATCCTTCACTCCATATCCGTTCACACTCTGAGCAGCCGAGAATCTGTCAACCTCTCTCTTAAATATACGTCAGGACTGCACCCACTGCTGCCTGTGACAACGAATTCCGCAGATTCGCCACTCTCCAGCTAAAGATATTCCTCTTGCTCTGATTCTAAATGGATGCCCCTCCATTCCGAGACTGTGTCCTCTTGTCTTACAGTCTCCCACCAGAGGTATGATCCGCTCCACAAGAACTCTGTCAGAGCCTTTCACCATTCGATAGGTTTCAATCGGGTCACCCCTCATTCTTCTGAATCTCAGTGAATGCAGACCGAAAGCCATCGAACCTGGAATCATGATCGTGAACCTCGTTGAACCCTCTCCAGTTTCAGCACATTCTTCTGAAGATAAGCGGCCTAAACTTGTTCACAATACTCCGTTTGAGGCCACACCAGCACTTTATAAAGCCGCTACATTACATCCTTGCTCTTGCATTGTAGCTGCCTTCAAATAAATGCTAATATCGCCTTTTCTTTCCTCATCACACCCTCGAACTAAGAAATAACCTTGAGGGAATCCTGCACAACGTGTCCCAGTTCTCTGTGCTTGTCCGTGTTTTGCATTTTCTCTCCATTTTTAAAGTACTCAACACTTTCATTTCCTCTACAAGTGTGAATGACCATACACTTCCTGGCACTGCGTTCCATCTGCCACTTCTTTGTCCATTTTCCTCAGCTGTCAGTCTTTCTGCAGCCTCGCTCCGTCCTTACAACTATCTGTCGCTCCACCCATCTCCGTAATGTCTGCAAACGTTGCTAGAATGCCGTCAATTAGATCATCCAAATCATTGACATATAACGTGAAAGAATTATCACAACCCTGCGACAAAGCTACCTGCCCCTTCATCAACATTCATATCGTCCGCAAACCCTGCGACAGCTATCTGCTCCTTCACTGATCATACCGTCCGCAAACCCTGCGACAAAGCCATCATCCAATTCACTGACATATAATGTAACAGTGATCGGTCCCAACACAGACGTCTGTGGAACAACACCAGGAACGGCAGCCAAACGAGAAAAACCTCCCTTACTTCAAACGCTTTGCATTCTGCTGGTTAGGCAATGCTAGAATCTTCCCTGTTTGTTAAGCATCCTTATGTCCGGCACCTTGTCCCCCTCGGGATCTGAACCAAGTAGCTGAGAGATTGCGGAGGCGTTAATAATGATCTTTCCAGAATCGATAGGTTCTGGCGAAGTACCAGATGACTGGAAAATTGCAAATGTTACTCTGCTATTTAAGTAGGGTGGAAGGCGGCATAAATGAAACTATAGACCCGTTAGCCTGACATCAGTGTTGAGAAACTTGTTGGGAACGATTGTTAGGGATAAGATCATGGAGTACCTGGAGGTACATGAAGAGATAGGCCAAAGGTAGCATGGGTTCCTGAAAGGGAAATCCAGCCTGATAAAGACCTACTACAATTTTTGAGGTAGGTACAAGCTTACAGACAAACGAGATGCAGCAGATATGGTGTATTTGGAATTCCTAGCAAGATAGGAGTCCATGGAAATGTAGGGAAGTTAATAGCGCAGGTGGAGCACTGGCTGATCGGCAGAAAACAGAGAGTGGAAATATGGGGTCCCATTCTGTCTGGCTGTCAGTGGAAACTCACAGGTGTCGCTTTTGGGAATGTTGCTTTTTGCGATGTACTGTGCTGTATATGAACTCCTGGAAGTATGATATTGTAGCCATTAGAGAAACCTGGGTACAGAGGGGCAGTACTGGCCGCTCCATATTTCGAGTTTCCATTGCTTCACACGCGACAGATCGCGGCAGATTAAAGCAAGAGGGGTGGTGCTGTTATTCAGGGAAAATATTACAGCTGTGCTCAGTCAGGCCAGACTGGAGAAATCTACTAATGATGCGTTTTGCGTGGAACCGATGAATAAAAAAAAAAGTTATGACCTCGTTCATGGGGCTGTATTACAGAGAACTCAACACCCCGACGGAGTTAGAGGAACAAATTTGCAGAGAGATCGTAGATCACAAGAATGAGATTGGTGTTATAGTGGGATATTAGTTCCCTTGCAGTTCAGGTGCAAATCGTCCCTTCTGTGCAGGTCCCAAAATGTTCCCTTGCACACATCTGTCAGCTGCTGTCTGTCACAGAGACTGGGAACAAAGTAAAACCTTTCTGGTTGACTTCCAGTAACTCGTGGCTTTCCAGAAGTGACTGTGCTGGGACCAATTCTTTTTAACCTCTTTCTCAGTGACTTGGATGACGCATTTGATGGGTTTGTGGCCAGAATCGTCAGACTGTGAAGTCACTGTGCATGAATGGGAATAGATGGACATACCCAGAGAGTAATTATTCGGTTGAATTCCGAAATAGTTCTTTGACTGACATTTAGCAGGCCCTTGAGGAACTGAGCTAGACTCAATTTTGTTATGAACCTGGAAATAACTGCAACTAGAGAGAGTGTGCGATACTTGATCTGCGATTAGAGAATGAGAGAGGGCAGTGGCAAAGGTTTGTGTAGAGACCACTTTGCATCTAGTGACTACAAGGTCATTTGTTTCACGGTAAATACGCACAAAGTTAGGTCTGGTGTGCGGGGTGAGATTGTAACTTGGAGAAAGGTCAGTTTTAATGGAATCAGAAGTAATCTGTCAAGTGTGGATCAGGACAGTCTGTCTTCTGGCAAATGTGAACTTGGGAAGTGGGAAACCTCAAGAAGTGTAACTTCGGAAGTAAAATTCTTATATATGTCTGACTGAATGAAAGGTAAAGTTGAAAGATGTGGACATCTTAGGTCCTTTTAGATGTTGAGGCCCTGGTGAAGATATAAAAGGATGTTCACTGCAGGTATAAGCAGGCCGGAACAAATGAGGTGCTCATGGAGTATAAAAATGGAAGAGAACATGAGACACTGACACAACAGCAATTGGTATTTTTACGACAGTTAATTGAAGCATCCAGACTGCACACCGTGACTTCCATTTAACTAATTATATGAATTCTCAAACAAATTGACTGCACCCGTGACTACTTGGTTTGTCATATTTAAGGGGTGAATATCACTTTTTAGACATCACTTTCATTTTGACACGAAATCGTCTTTCTGTTATTCAGTGTCGAAAAGCCAAATTAAACCACTGTGGATTAATGTTGTAAAACTATAAAACATGAAAACTTACAAAATGGGTATGAATACTTTTTAGAGTGCTGTAAAATACAAAACAATCCTGCGTACAATTAAGAAACATTAGGACCGATTTTGTCCTTGATCCTGGTGCTGTGTGTTCTCACTCCTTTATGTCTGCTGCCCAATGAAAGGTGTGAGTAGACAGAATGACGGGCTGGAAAGGGTCTTTATTTATATTAACTGCTTTCCAGGGGCAGCTAGAAATGCAGCTGGAGTCAATGGAGGGGAGAAAAGTTTCTGTGACAGACAGTGCTGAGATCACAAAGTCCTTCTCTGACATAACTTCACAAATTGCCACACCTCACTCATCTGGACTGAACACCATTTGCCATTCCTCAGCCAACTCAACAAACTGATCAAGAATCACTTGTATCAGAATCAGAATCTGCTTTTATTTATCACCTGCATATGTTGTGAAATTTGGAAACTGTTACCATCAGGTAGGAGGTACAGAAGCCTGAAGGCAAACACTCATCGATTCAGGAACGGCTTCTTAACCTCTGCAATCAGATTCCTGAATGGGCATTGAAACCTTGGACTCTATAATTGTTATTATTATTTTATTTTATTTTGTTTTCTCCTTCCATACTATGTATCGCAGTGAACTGCTGCTGCTAAGCTAACAAATTCCACGACATATGCCAGTGGTAATAAAACCTGATTCTGATTTGTTAATTTACCAGCTGCAGTTTCATCCAATACATGAAAACATAGAAAGGGGAAAAAAAAACAACACAAGTAAATCAATAACTGTAAGCATATATGCATATTTAAATGATGAAATATGCTGCTAATACAAAAATAATATATATTATAAAAGTCTGGTGCTGTTCATTTATACAATGTTCATTTAGGAATCGGATGGCAAAGGGGAAGAAGCTGTTCCTGAATCACTGAGTGTGTGCATTCAGGCTTCTGTATTTCTTTCTTGCCTTTAACAACGAGAAGAGGGCATGTCCTGGGTGATGGGAGTCCTGCATTGCTGACGTCGATTTCCTGATGCATCACTACCTGACGATTTCTTGGATGCTACGGAGGCTCGGACCCAAGATGGAGCTGACTAATTTTACAACTTCAGGAAGCTGATTTTGGTCCTACACAGTAACTGCCCCCATCCCCACCAAAGGGTGAATCAGCCTGTTAGAATATCCTTCACTGTACATTGAGAGAGGTTTTTGAGCGACTTCCATCACTAGTTCTCAAACAGAACTCTGGTCGGCCAATCAGATGGTTCAATGCTGCTCAGTGATAAAATACAAAAAATCATGTGCACGATTAAGAAATATTAACGAAAAGTAGAAATACTGGAGCCATGATGATCATGATGAGGTCTGCTGGATAGAGACGTTTATACACATGCTGTCCTCCATAATTCAGAGATTGAAGGATAAGGTTGCAGGGTGACAAAACGTGGCAGGAGCACTTGGAAAGAAAAACAAATCCCGACCGGGAGAAAACAGCACCTGTTCTTTCAGCACTGTTCTCCAGTTTAAGGACTGAGTCTAGACGGAACAGAACTCACAAGTGTTCTTGAAAGTCAAGTATTAACCCCTACCTACCAACAACCAAACATTGCCATTCTGGTCCCATTCATGATGGCTTATGAAGAAGCATGTGACTTCCCTCCCAGAAATGATAGGTGTTTGTGCACTCAACTCTTGAAGGCTTGGACCCCATCGTCGGAGATGTTTCCAATCACAGCATCTGGAAGGCTGTTCCCAATTCAGATAGCACAGTGAAGGAAGTTTCTATCCATTGAGCAGATTCTCGCACTGGGCAAAGAAAATGCATGTGCAGGCACAGATAAATTTGGCCGTGTGGTGCGCCGTCTCTTATAAGAAGAAAGCAGCATGGCGCGAAGGTCTTCAGGGCTGCGGCTGGTGGGCATTTTGCATAGCACATTGAGAAATCACATATTTTCAAACTCTAATGAAATATAGCTGCTGTCTTGTCTTCCTGATAGTTTTATTCTTATTTTGGGACAAGGATAAATTCTCAGAGATCCTAACTCCCAGGAACTTGAAACTGCTCACTCTCTCCTATTCTGATTCCTCTGTGAGGATTGTTTCGTGTTCCCACGTCTTACCCTTGCATTAGTTAATACCTTTTTCATTCTTTCTATTGGCTTGAAGATAATGATGGCAATGCATGGACAAGTTCAGAGTTCAGGGATCTATTCTGGAGAAAAGGTGAATTTTAGTGGATTTGACTGGATCTAGCGGAGGCGGAGTGTGAGAATCTGTATGACAGAAAATGAACAGATGGCAAGTGGGAGTTTTTTTTAATATATGAGTGTGATTGCAGCTGTCCTGAAGAACATGTTCCTTTTAGAGTGAAGGATAACCTGGCAAGTTGAGGAAACCTTGGCCAATGAGAGACATAATGGTCGGATCAAGAAATAAAGGAAGCAAACACTGGGTGTAGGAGGTCAGAATCGGGCAAATCACCTGATGAGAATAAAAGTTATTAAGAATATTCTTAAGATAGAAACCGGGAGGACAGGCCAATGTTATGTGATTGATCAGGTAGGTCAGGAAAATACCAAGAGGTTCTGTAGCTATGTTAGGAGTAACAGTGTGGCTTGAGAGAGAGAGGCACCATGGAGAACAGCAGGGTTGAGCCACAGGGAATGGGTGGGATCATGAATCAATCAATGATCTCTACTTTGTGTTTACTGAGTACAATATCATGGTTGCTCGATGGATAATGCAAACTCGTGGACTTGATATGGAGGACATTCATATTACCAGTGAGCAGTTATGAGCAGCCTGCACTGCATTAAGGTGGAGGAATCATCAAGGCCTGACCCACTGCTTTGTGGACGGAGAGGGAAGATTGTTGAGGTCCACTGAAGGTTGCCTCAGTGACTGACGAGTGGCTAATGTTGTTTTACTGTTTAAAGAGCTGTCAAGGACAAGCCTGGGAACTGCAGGTCAGTCAGCCTGACTTCAGTAGTTCGGACGATACTGGAGGGGATTCTGGGGGACAGGAATCACCTGTATTTGGATGGACAGTGTGTGATTACCAGGTGCAAGCGTGGCTTTGCTTGCAGGAAGTTGTGGTTGATGGATCTACAGAGATTTTTGTAGATTTACAAAATCTTATTTGCAGAGGTGAATAAAACTGTTTCTGAGAATGCAGGCTGGGGATTAGTGATCTGCTCCAGAGGGCAGAGCTGTGAGTCTTGTTGTTCACTATTTTAACAATGTATTTGCATGCAAATGCAAAAGTCTACATCAGTAAGTTCGGACATGTTGTTGATAGTGAATAATATTCGCATAGAGATCCTGACCAGTTAGGGAAGAGGGCCAGAGTGGCAAATGCCTCACAACACAGATACAGATGTGAGAGAAATTTGTGAATTCTGTAGGATCTTCTCTATTTCTGCATGAAAATTATCTACATGTGATCAGATCTTCATCTAAGCCCTAAATCTAGATAAAGAGTAGCCAATTAAATTAATAACACCAAAACATTATACTTCTACATTTACTTATTTTGATAAATGGTCCATGAGTCTGTGGGTCTTTCAAACTGTGACAGTGTAAACAGGGTGGTGAGAAAATCCTCTGACATGAATCCGTCATCAGTCAGGGCACTGAATACAAGAGTTCTGATGTATTCTCACAACTATACAATATTTAGCTGAGACCGTAGTTGGATTGTTGCTCAACAACAGAAAGGATGTGATTCAGCTGGAGAGGGTGCAGTAATAATTCACAAGGAGCCACTGGGACTGAGTTGCAATGAGAGACTGGAAAGCCTCGGTCTGTGCTCCCGGAATGTAGAAAGCTGAGTGTGGAGCGTATAGAACTGTATAAATTCTGAGGTACATGACTGATCAAATGAATGGCTGCAGTCTTTTTCACAAAAAAGTCCATCTAAAACTAGATGTTGATCTGTGGTGAGAGGAGAATGCCTTAAAGGACATGTGGGGAGAAACATTTTTTTGCACGTTCCTCTTCCCATCTTTTACATTCCCCCCAGTCAATTGTGAACCATCTACATCTGGAGTGAGGAATCTCTCGTGGTGTCCATCTTCCATTCAGTTACAGAAATGCACAGGACAAAAGCGCGGCCATACTGACCACAGTGTGTATCGCAGAGTTCCATTTAACCTACGTTTGACCCACATCCCGCTGAACCTCTCCGATCCATTCACCTGTCCGAATGTCTGCTAAACATTGTGATTGTGTCTCCTCTGCAGCTTCTCCTGTCAGCTCGTACCATTCACCCACCACTCTCTGTGTGGAAGGAGCTGCCCGAGTGTAATTTTGATCTTTCCCCTTTCATAACATTCTGCCCTTCCCCGCTCAATGATTTTCATCCTGTAAATGAGCCACCAGAACTGCCCACAATACATTGTAGTCTCACCAATGACCTATACTGTCACAACATGAAGTCCCATCTCCTGTACTCCAAACTCTAACTGATGAATACCTTCTTCACTACCCTATCTACACTTCCAGAGAACTATGTACATGCAATCTTTCGTCTGTCTGCTCTCTAGCACTCTTGAGGATCCGACTAGCTGCCACAGATACCCCTGACGGTGCCCCTGTTAAATAGTTTTCTGTCACTGAGGCTCACTCAGAACACTGAACAGTGCGGTACAGGAACAGGTCCTTCTTCCCACCATGTCTGTGCGGAACACAATGCCACATTAAACGGAATCACTTCTCTCCCTTCATTGTCACTATCATATCTGCTTCCATCACTCCCCATTGGCAGCCCATACCGGGCCCCGCTACTCTGTAAATAAAACTGATCTACCACTTGCCCTGTTCACCATTTTTAAATGATCATCTTGTCATTGTAAAGACAGCCTTTTTGAATTTGACATTTCCACCCTGGGAAAATGACTCTGACTGTTTCCCTTATCTACAACTGCATAGTTTTATAAACTTCGGTCAGGTCCCCCCTCAGCCTCCTTCACTCCAGCGAAAGCAGCTCCAGAGTGTCTGATCTTTACCTGTAACACAAGACCCCAGTCCAGGCAACATTTCTGTGAATCTTTTCTTCACATTTCCAGCTTAATCACTTCTTCCTTATTTTGCTGACCAGAATTGTACAGGTTACTGCAGCTGTGATTTAATTAATATTTTGTGCAACTGTAATGCAACTCCTCTGCTGCTAAAGGGAGGCATGCTGCTCACTTATTTCATAACCATGACAATTTGTGCTATGACCTTTCGGGAACTATCTACATGTATCCCAATATCTCTCTGTTCACTGACACTCCCCATGACATTGTGCATGTCCTGGTCTGTTTTACCTTCCCAGAGTCCATCGCTGTGCACTTGTCTGACACTGTAACAATACTTCTCCGTCTCTCTGCACAGATCACACAGAGATAAATGTCCATCAACCGTTCTATCCCCCTGTCTGCTGTTTGTGTGTAACTTGTACAAGAGAACACATGGACCCCTCTGTACTTGAATCATGTGCTGTTTCTCTCCATATAAATAATAGTCCGCGTTTTGATTCTTTCCATCACTGAACACGCCATCGCTGTTTACCACATTAAACACCATTTTCCAAGTATTCTCTCTTTTGCCCAGAGTCTCGAATCCTGTGCAAGACAAAATGTCCCATCACAACATTAACCCCACCACATCCTGTGTCAGTGACAGACAGGTTTGGACAACACACACTCTGCCCCCTCGGCCGGGTGATTAATATCGATTGTGAATAATTGACGGCCCTCAACCTACCCCTGCTCCCTTAGAAAACCCATTACCAACCCAACCTCCCCCTACTCCACCAGAATTTTAATATTGATAGTATGTAACTGAGGGTGGATTTGATCCGTGGATATTCCAGTGGTTACATCCTCCAATCCTGAAACAAACGTGTTAACTGAGTTTCTGTCTTCTATTTAAAACCCAGTTTTCTATTCTTGTGAACTCGTCTTGTGATTTCTGGTGTTGTGCACCAGCCTTTCAGGTGGCACCTTGTTAAATGCATTCTGAAAATCTAACCACATCTATAGGTTCCTTCCTAGCAGCTAGACAAACTCTTTTCATGTTAATCAAACATGAGTAGCCTTTCACTCAATGAGCTGGCAGGGTCTCAAATTGGGTCAAAGATCGACAAGTTGATGATCAAACATTTGGACACTGGCCTTCACCAGTTAATGCACAGAGAATAGAGGTCAAGGTGTAACGTTGCAGTTGTATAAGATGTGAGTTCACATTGAAATATCGTGTTTAGTTTTCGTCACACTGTCTCAGGAAAGATGTCATTAAGCAAGAAATAAGGAAGGTGAAATTTACAAGGTCATTGTTGGGTCACAAATGACTGAGTTATGAGCAGTTTCGGATTGTGTTTCTTGGAATGTGGGAGAACAAGGGGCAATATTATAGAGGTGTATGAAACAAGGAAGTTCACAGATAGTGTGGATGCATAGAGACACTACATAGAGCAACAGGGATGTGGAATCCGCTACTACAGGGCACCGGATTCTGAGATGGCAGAGATTAAATAGAAATCTGTTGCTTTATGTCTCTCAGTCAGACGGTGGCCAGTTTCACACATCATGCCCACGGACCCGTGTTCTCTGTGCTGTGCCAGTCTTTCACGCTGTCCCCAGGTACAGCCAGTCTTCGTGGTGGATACATCCTTTCTCAGAAATGAAGACTTCGGAGATTCTGTGGCTCCGGGTTTTTGTGGGACTGGATTGCTGTCCATTGCTCTCTCCATTTGCTTCCGGGCTTCGGACAGTGCTGGAACGCTGAATATGTTCGAACACTGAGGTCCCTCTCCCGGTCAGCCTGCAACCATCTCCCTGCAATAGCTGTAAGATCAAACACGTTTCTCACAATACAACGCATTCATTCACCCTATCTACACCCTTCATAATTTTGTATACCGCTGTTATACCTTCCCTCATTCTCATACGCTCCAAGGAATAAGGTTAGAATGCCTTGAGATTATTCTTGATTCTGCTTACCAAGGACAGTTTTTGGCCAATTTTGGCTTTTCTAATCACCTGTTTAAGCACAATCTACTCTCTTTGTACTCAGTGAGGCTCCAGTCCGATTTAGCTTCCGGAATCCCTTCAATGGTTCTGTAGAAGGCTCCAATATCACAGATCTGCTTGTAGATGCAGCTCCTTCCTGCGAACATATATCATTTTCTCCTCGCAATCTGGTTTTACACTGAGACCAGCTGTACCCTCGCCCTCCGGCTGCTGTGTGTGAGGAGGGCGCGCTGCACTGTTCTCGGTCCCGGGGAAGGATTGCCGTCACTTTTACCGACCCCTCAAGTGTTTCATTGCAGAGTGGGAAATTATTCCTTAAAATTCTGGATCAGAGCTGGGAACAGTAAAACCAGGGAATCCTTCAGTTTGGACCCGGAGTGTGTGAGAGTTTGACGAGAGCGTTGTCTTTCAGTTCTGTTCTGCATGTACCGTTGGAAATTGGCGGATGTGTTAAAGTGCAGGTGGATCTGGAAGAGGAGGGGCCGCTCTCTGCAGTCCGTCACACTGACTCTGTCTCATCCCCCTCCCAAGCCTGTCTCTCCGCACCTTCCTCGGGTAGGTCGAGGTTCTGGGTATAACAGGAGACAGCAGCAGTCAGTTTGTCACTGAGCAGCCATCTGAGTGAAGCAGCGTCATGTCCGGTGGAGGGAAAAAAGGCAAAGGACAGGGAAAAGGTGGAGGAGGCACCTTTAAGTGTTCCGTGTTAATATCCAGTGAAACATCAAACCAGACATTTCCCCCCTCTCTCCTACTACCACATTTCAGGGCAGTACCTGCTGAGGGACACACGGAGGCTTGGTGTACCCGACTGTGTCCCTGTAGAATGATGTGAGTAGAGATGTGCACAGTCCAGCTCACATCAGGCTCAACAAAAACAGCATATCTGTATTGTAATCCATTTATCACTCTGTGTCCCTTTTCTCCAAAAGATCAGGGTCTCCCTGTAATATATAATCGCCTACATGAACTGGTATTTAGCTCTCTAATCTACCGGACCCTGTGCCAATTTGCATGTCGCTCAGGTGGTAATGCAAAGATCCTCTTTCCTCGTTCTACCTATGTTGTCAGTGCCCAAATGCACCTCCCACTGCAAGTTCCTCTACAGGGCAGATAATGCGACCCGAACCCGGGCAGAGGCAGGCAACACAGTCAGTCTGTGACTCTGTTACAAGGTCTTCCGCCATATCCAGCGTACATCAGTAAGCAGGGGCTACAGCATGCTCAGGTTTAACCTGCAGGCCAGTGGTGGGAGGGAGCGCCTTACGTCTATTATATTAGGTCTACCTGCACAGAAATAATTCCGGACATTGTTCGTGGAGGAGTGGAAAAAGAACCTAAAATATTAAAAGAGGTTCAGCTTGTGTTCAATGATGCAGATAATGAAACACACTGGGGAACATAAAATATCGAGTCTCCATCACTTACAGCTTTACACAGCTGCTTCTTATTCTGATCTCGCAAACTGCCAAGAACAGAATAAATAAGTATAATTGTTAAAACATCGCGCATGGAGGTAAACATACGTATAACGTAGTTAAACCCTCGACAATATTCTGAATAGTGCTGCAAATAAACGTTCAGTTTGATGCTGTTCCAAACAGGCTGTAAACAACAAAGAGAATTAATGCGCATCACAAATCAGATTAATTACAGTCAGAAATAGATGTAGTTAACCCGTTGTAGTTCAGCGCATGCAGAAGTGTGTGATACACCACATGCTGGTATAAAATGAAAATGGGACACATTATTATTAAATATTTTGTAATAATTTTATTTGTTGCTCTGATAGGCGTAAACATTCCAACGATGATTTCTCTGCAGGTGGGGAAGGATGTGAAACACAGACTTGATGAATCTGCCCAAAATCTCCACTAGTCACATTCAGACTCTTCTCTTTGACCTCCTGGAGAACCACTTCCTGGATTGGAACTGCAAGACAGCGGACACGAACAGACACATTGAGTGTGAAGCGGGAACGTCAGAACGGTTACGGGCTCTTATATTCAATATGCAAAATGGTCTGTACTTTCAAAGCACGGCACTGACCACTCCGATGTCGTCATTGCTTCTCTGGATCTCAGCTTACTGAACTGAGATGATGATATCACTGCAGGCCAAGCTGCCGAAGTCATTACTATTCCACGCGCAACGTTGACCATGATGATAATGCTGCCTCTGGAGCCTTCACACTGACCACAGTGGTATCATTACTGTGTGTCCTGGTCATTCCCAGGACCGCCATGTTTGAAATTCCTCCTCTCTGCGTAAAATTCAATTTGAGAATTATCAAGTGAGAGTTCCCTGCAGTCAGCTGATTGTGATTATCTAGCTCAAAGGCAGCTATAAATGGTGTACATCAGCGATTCTCACCTGGGGCCATATGGCTCCCTTGGGGGCCCTGGCACATTTGAAGGGAGCCACCGACTGAAAACTGTGAGAAAGGGAGCCCCGAGGGTTTATCGGGACCCTGGTAACTGAACCGATGGAATACCGAAGCAGCAAACTTCATTGTAGTCAATAGTTTCCCTCCTATTTATAATATCTTTCCAACACACCGTTTGAATTCAGCGCAACTGGTACATTCCTGATTCGAATGACATTTGAAATATTTTCAGTCAGAGTCCCTATGAAATATTTCTACACTAACTTATCTCAAGGTCATCGGGAATATCCTGTCAGGATCCGGAGACTTATCCACTTTTATATTCTATAAAAGTGCCAGTACTTACTCTTCTTTAATCACCATATTTTCCATAACTACCCTACTTGTTTCCCTGACCTTACACAATGCAATATCTTTCTCTTCAATGAATACCGAAGAAAATACATCGTTCAAAATTTCCCCCATCTCTTTTGGCTCCACACATAGCTGTCCACTCTGATTCTCTAAGGAACCAATTTTATCCCTTACTATCCTTTTGCTATTTATATAACTGTAGAAACCATTTGGATTTATTTTCACCTCACTTACCAAAGCAACATCATATTCTCTTTTCGCTTTTCTAATTACCTTCTTAAGATTCTTTTTTTACATTCTTTACATTCCTCGAGCACCTCATGTACTCCATGCTGCCTCTATTTATTGTATATCGCTTCTTTTTCTGAACCAATTTTCCAATATCCCTTGAAAACCACGGCTCTCTGAAACTTTTAACCTTTCCTTTCAACCTAACAGCAACATAAAGATTTAGTACTTTTAAATTTCACCTTTAAATGACCTCCATTTCTCTATTACATCCTTCCCATTAAACGAATTGTCCCAATTCACTCCTTCTAAATCCTTTCGCATCTCCTCAAAGTTAGCTTTACTCCAATCAAACATCTCAACCATGGGTCCAGACCTATCCTTCTCCAGAATTATATAGAAACTAAACATGTCCGATATCGTTTTGCCAGAAGAGAAGTTATTTCCAATTAACTGTTCTTAGTTTCTGCGTAATACGCTCGTAATTTTCCGTTTTTCAGTTTACAAATATCCTATCCTTATCTGTCGCTCTCTTGGAAGTGAGGGAGTTGAGGTCTCTGTCACCTTACTGCTCACCCACTGAGAGGACATCTGAATAGACTCATTATCCAACAGCAGGTTGTAGTACAATCCCATTAGCTTCATTGCACCCTTTCCATTCCTGAGTTCTATCTAATAGATTCAGTGTCTGAACCCTCCACTATGTCTCCCCTGAGTGCAGCTGTGATATTCTCCCTGATTCGTAATGCAACTCACACCTCTTTTACTTCCTTCTCCAGCTTTCGAAATACTTCACGCATCCCTGCCCATCTATCAACCAAGTCTCTGTAATGGCCACAGCATTGTAGCTCCATGCACTGATCTATGTTCTGTGTTCGTCACCTTTACCCATAATATTCCCTGCATTGAAATACACACCTTGCCCAGGAGTGTATTACACAAACTATATATCTCATCATAGCTATTTATTTGATTTTGCCTGTCCGTACTTTCACCGATAACTTACTTTGTGTCCAGTCCTTCAGTAATTGGCCTGATGTTCCGATTCCCAACCCCCTGCAATACCAATTTAATCCTTCCCAGTAGCATCAGCCAACGTCCCGTCCAGCATATTAGTTCCCCTCCAGATCAGCTGCAAACCGTACCACTTCTACAGGTCACACTTGCCCAGAAATATGTTCCATTGATCGAAGCTTAAACCACTGCCCCCCGTTACCGTCTCCTCTGTTTCTCATTCAGTTGTACTGTCATCCCATTCTTAGCTACACTAGCCCAGGGCACTGGGAGTAATCCACAAATTATGACCTTGCATGCCCTTCTATTCACCCTATTTCCTAACTTTATATACTCAGTCTGTAGGACCTCTTCCCTATTTAGTACGACGACTTTGGTGCCAATATACACCACGACCTCTGGCTGTTCACTCATCCCCTTCGGAACATCTTGCAGCCGCTCGATTACACCTGGACCCTTGCACTTGGGAGGCGAGGCAGCATCCTGCGTCTCTTTTGTGATCACAGTATCTCCTGTTTGTACCGCTAACTGTCAGGTCCCTTATCACTAATGCACAGCCTGACTCTACCCTTCCCTGCCACAAGGGAAACCACGAGGGTTTCTCCCCCTCAGTTTGAACTTAAAGAACTTCGTAGAATCAGCTACATGCAAAAGTTCACTAAAGTGCTGTGGACTCGAGCTGAAGTCTGAATAGGTGATCGCACAAATCTGACGTCGCGGTACTTCAGCGGTGTAAAGGAAATTACAGTCCTATGAGAGATGAGATGTCAAAGGTAAATTGGAAGGCGGGCGGAACAGGCAGGGATGATAGCAGAGCTGAAATTGCAGGGGTTTCCGGGGAAAACGAGCAAGATGCAAAAACAGATGAATTCGATAAAAGTAATAAATATTAAAATTGCAATATTTGTGAAAAGCAAGCTAACATGCACTATCAAGTTCGTTAGAAGACTACACATTGAAATAAAAGAGAAATGAGAATGGATATAATGCTGCCAGATAATGAGGTCTGAGACAGAATAAAGTGGAACAACGAGATGGTAGATGATCTAAATGAGTATTTTACATCAGTCCTCACCGCGGAAGACATGTTGAAGGGTGATAGGAAATAGAAGTGAGTGCAGTTACTATTACAAAGGAGAAGGTGCTGAAAACGCTGAAAGACCTAAAAGTTCATTTGTCACCCGGATCAGATGATCTGCACCCTGGAGATTGTGGAGGCATTAGTACAGGTCTTTCAGGAAACATTGGTCTCCAGCGTGTTTCCGGAGGACTGTAAAATTGCAAATTTCTTTCCACTCTAGGAAAGGACAGGGGCAGCAGAAAGAAAATTACAGGCCAATCAGCCTGAACTCACTGGTTGGGGAGATGTTTGAGTCAATTGTTAAGAGGATGTTATGGTGTACTTGGCAGTAAGTGGTAAATGAAATACGACACTGGTAAATACATGGTTATGCACTCTGGTGGTACAAATGAATGAGCAGACAGTTTTCGACACGGAAGGAAAATACAAAAGTCTGAGATGCAATGGGTGTTGAAAGTTCTTGTGCAAAGTCCTGAAGGTTAACTTGCAGGTTGCGTCGTCGGTGAGGAAGGCAAATGCACAGGAACAACACGCTAGATGAACTCAGCAGGTCGGGCAGCATCCGTGGAAACGAGCAGTCAACGTTTCGGGCTGAGAGTTTTCGTCAGGACTGAAGAAGGAAGGGCTGGGGCCCTCTAAAAAAGGTGGGAGGAGGATGGGAAGGAGAAAGCTGGTAGATGCCAGGAGAAAAACCAGTAAGAGGAAATAACAAGGGGTGGGGGAGGGGAAGCAGGGAGGGGATAGGCTGGAAAAGTGAAGAGGAATGTAAGGGGAAAGCACTATGGGTAGTAGAGGAAGGCACAATCATGAGAGTGGTGATAGGCAGCTGGAAGAGGAGGCACAGTGGGATAGGGAAGGGAGGGGGAGGGGGCTGGCGAAGACACGGCAAGGGTTGTGGCTGGGGTCAGAAGAGGGTAAAGAATGAGGGACAGAAAGAGGGAGAGGGTGGTCGAGATTTTCAGGAAGTGCGGGGTAAGGGGAGGAGGAGGGATCAGAGGGAAGGACTGTTGCTGAGGACTGGAAAAATTGGATCAGCTATGATTGCATAGGGTAGCAGACACGATGGGCCGAATGGTATAATTCTGCTCGTTTGTCTTCTGATCTTTTGGTCTTATAAATACAAAAAAGGCTAATTGACAGATGGATGACGGGCGAAGATGGAAATTTCTGGCACATCGATCAGAGGAACATAGAAAATGCTGAATGAACTCAGCAGGTCAGCCCCCATCCAGGGAGAAGAATAAAGCGGCGACGTTTCGACTCGAGACCCTTCAGCAAGACGGGAAATAAGGGGGAAGTCGCCGTAGGAAGAAGGTGGGTGGAATGAGTCCAAGCTGGCAGTTAAAGGGTAAAGGTGGGATAATTGGAGAGTGGAATGAAGTGAGAAGCTGGGAAATAATAGGCGCAAAAGGCAAAGGGTTAAAGAATGGGAAAGGGGAGTGGAGAAAGAGGAGGAGGGAGAGACGAGAGAGGCGAAACACAGGTGACGTGAAGAGATGAGGCAAGAGGGAATCCAGACTGGGAATGATAAAAATAAAACAGAGGGAAGGGGATTTTAAAAATCACTGGATTAACAAAATCAGTGTTTATTCCTACTGGTTGGTCACTAACCGGTCGGAATATGAGGTGTCCAATGAGTAATTTTACTCATCGCGGCATGAGATGAGGGGGTGAAACAACATGTCGGAATGGGAATGAGTCATAAAATTCAAATGGTCGAACAGTGTGAAATCCTGTATATTATCAATGGGGCAAAGGAGTTGCTCAAAGCGGTCCCCCAAACTATGTCAGTCTCACCGATGTCGAGATGCCTGCAAAGGAACTACCTAATATAATAGACGGCACCGATAGATTGGGCGAGGTGACGTGTTCCCTCACCTGGAAATATTGTTTATATTTCCTCACCTGGAAATATTAAATGGGCAGGGGTAGCGCTGCGGGTATACGTGCCTGAAGGGAAATCGGTGGGTAGGGAAGAGTTGCCGAAGGAATCACAGAGACAGTAGTCCCACTAGAAAACGAAGAGTGGTGCGGGAGACGGGAAGTAAAGATACGATTGGTGGGTGAATATGCAGAAGTGATGGAGAATGACGAGCTGGATGCGGATGCTGATGGACTGGCAGATAAGTACAAGGTAAACTGTATCCCTGTCAGGGAGGCGCGAAGATGTGTTCGGGACGGGTGGCGGTGACATGGAGAAGATGCGAGTAAGGGCAACAACAATGATAGCGGAAGGGTCGCCCGATTCATTGAAGAATGGTCCGGAAGGATTTACAATCAACAACACTCTACGCAGGTCCGTGACTGACAAATCGTTCTCTGGATCAATTACTCAGTCAATAAATCATGTTGGTAAATACTGTTCTCACTACCAGAAACTGAGAGCACAATGAGTGAGTCTCCTCCAGCCAGTGCTTGACGCAAGGAGTAGACGAAGCGAAAAGGAATCTCGGAACATCTCTGTTGACGGAGGAAGAAGCTTCTGTCGACAGAGCGTCGGTTCCAGTTAACCAGAAAACTTCGGAGTGATCCTGTGAGTTCTCCTGTACCCGGATATCAGATCGCCCAGTCGCATTGTCTTCCGGTTCATAATGTGCTCAGTATTCACGGGGGTTGCTTAATTAGTCTTGTGTTCCCTCTTTCGGTACAGACAAGAAAAGAGATTTGTGGAAGGCAGGAAAGCCACCTGGACCGGATGGTGCACAAACCAGGGGAATGAAAGAGGCGGCTGAAGAGATCGCGGAAGCATTAATAATGATCTTTTCAGGATCTCTGGAGACTGCAACGTCTCCGGAAGACAGGAACATTACAAATGTCATTCCACTCTTCAGGAAGGGACAGGGGCAGGAGAAATGAGACATAGGCTAGTTAGTCTGACCACAGTGTTTGGAAAGCTGTTGGGGACGATTATGCAGGGTGAGGTCTCAGATTACTTGAAGGCACATGATAAAATAGGCCGTAGGCAGCAGAGTTTTCTCAAGGGAAAATCTTACCTGAAAATCTTTTGGAATTCGCTGCAGAAATGACAAGCAGCACAGACCGAGGTGAGTCGGTGAATGTGCGATTGATGCTCAGAATGTCTACGGCAAAGTGTCACGCTTGTGCACTCTAAACAAGCCATGCGATCGCGGTAATGCAGAAAAGATTCGAGCATGGATAACACATCGGCTAATTGGCAGGAGGCAAAGCTGGAGAATAAAGCTGGAGCTGCAAGTGTCCAATTGTGTTCATAGGGGTCTGTGGCGGGTCAATTCATTTTACGTTGCATATCAATGATCTGGATGATGGAATTGATGGTTTTGTTGCAGACGATATGAAGATATATGGAGGGGCAGGTAGTTCTGAGGAGGTAGACAGGCTGACGAAGGACAGGCGGAATAGATATCGGGAAGTTTATGGTCATGCACTTTGTTAGAAGGAATGAAAAGGTTGATGATTTTCGAAATGGACAGAAAATACAAAATTATCGAGTCGCAAAGGGACCTGGCAGCCCGTGTGCACGATTTCGTCAGGGTTAATCTGCAGTTTGTGCCCGTGCTGAAGTAGGCAAACGGGATGTTAACCTTCATTTCACGAACACTAGAATATAAAAGAAAGGATGTAATGCTGAAACTTTAGAAGCACTCACGAGGCTTCACTTCCTGTAAGTGAGTAGTTCCCGGTACTTTGTCTTAGAATGAATGTGCTGAACTGGAGAGGGTTCAAAGGAGGTTCCCGAAAATTATCTCTAGTCAGTGGAATTCAGAAGAATGAATGCTGACCTAATGGAAACGTATTGAATGGTGAAAGGGCTCAATAGAGTGGATGTGAAGAGAATGTTTCCTTCGGTGTTCGAGTCTATGATCAGAAGAAAAAGTACTAGAATGGAAGGGTTTCCTTTTAGAATGGAGGTAGGGAGGAGTTTCTGCAGCCAGAGCGTGGTGAATCTGTGGAATTATTTGTCGCGGGAGGCTGTGAGGACTAGTCTTTATGTATATTTAAGGCAGAGTTGACATATTTTTAATTGGTAAGCGGCATGAATGATATGGTGAGAAGGGAGTAGAATTTTGGTCACAAGATATCATGGCACCAGTCATGATAAAACGGCGGAGCCTACTCGATGGGAAAAGAGCTTACTTCTTCCCCTAATTCTTTTGGTCCAACCGATAAGCTCAGAGGAGCATGTTTCAAGTTTTTATGACAATAAGACCACATGATATACGTCGAGAAGGAGACTATTCCGACCATCGAGTCTGCACCGCCATTCATTCATGGGCTGATCCAATTCTTCCAGTCACCCCCACTCCCCTGCCTTGGCTAATTAAGAACCTTTCTATATCTGCCTTAAATGCACCCAACGACTTAAACTTAAACTTAAAGTTTCATTAACATCCCCCTTCATTCTCCTGAAGTCCAGGGGATACACCCCAGAGCTGACAGACGTTACCCATACGGTAACCATTTCATTCCTTAAATTATTCTCGTGAATCTTCTCTGACTCCTCTCCAATGTCAGTATTTCCTCGTTTCCAAAATATGGAGCCCAGAACTTCACAGAATGCTCCAAGGGTGATCACACGAGAACCTTATGGAGCCTCAGCATGACATCCCTGCTCTTATAACCTATACCTCTAAAAATAAATGCTAACATCCCATTCGCCTTCTTCACAACCGACTCAACCTGGAGGTTTACCTTTAGGGTATCCTGCACATGGGCTCACATCTTCCCTTTGCAATTCTGAAATTTGAAGTCTCTCGAAATAGCTATCATTTATAAACAGTTAATGAATGCTCGCATGTCGCCTAATGATAGGGTTCAACGCACGAGGGAAATAGAACTTCAACATTCACTTTCAGATGATCAATGGAGTAAAATTTATTATCTAGTTAATAATTCATCTATCTGTGCACGCCTTTCGTTAATTCAGTTTGAGATAGTACTCTGGGCCCATATGTCCAAAGATAAATTGGTGCATGTTTTTTTCGTTTTCTAATTTAAGCCCTATTTGTGACAGATGTGACGCAGAGGTGGCTACTGTGACTCATATGTTTTGCTGCTGTGTAAGCTTAAATAACTTTTGGAGGGATGTGTTTAGAATACTATCCAATGTTAGAGATGTGGATGTTCAACCCAATTCACTTACGACAATTTTTGAGATTATTCTAGAGGAAGCAGGTAGAGTTCCTGCTTCTACGCAACATGTGATAGCCTTTTAAACTTTACTGGCCAGGAGAGCTATCTTGTTATACTGGAAAGATTCTAATCCGCTTACTGTTTTTATTGGCTCTCCTACATTATGTCATGTTTCAATTTGGAGAGAACTGGAAGCCGGACGTTTCATGCATCTTTTAATTTTAAGCAAGTCTGGCGACCCTTTATTCATTTTTCTCATTTGATTTAATTTATTATTTATTTACTTACTCATTCTCTTCAGGGAAAATCCTTATCTGCGAAGGTTCGGAGGTGACTGCAAGGATGTTTTCTCACATTCCCTTTCTTCTAATTTTATCCCCAAATCGACTGCCCAATCTTTCTTTTCTTTTCCTTTTTTCTTCCCTTTTTTTTGCTCCAGTTTTGTTTAGTGTTTTTTTTCCGTTTATTAAATAAAATTTCCAATTTTTTTTACGATTTGTTAAAAGGAGTTTCTTGATTATATTGTATATGTAACCGTGTAACATTATACTGATCTGATTTCGACAATATATGCGTACTTCGTATTATCTGTTGGCTAAAATTACTCCTCTGATTTTTGCTGGAAAATCAATAAAACGATTGAAAACTGAAATGAAATGAAGTCTCTCCCCATCGAAATAATAGCCCGGTTGTTTATTTCTTCCAACGAGGTGTATGGCCAAACATTTTCTAAGTTTGTATTGCATTTGCCACCTCTTTGCCAGTTCCCGAAAATATCTAGCTGTCTCTGCAAACTTTCTATTTCCTCAACATTACCCGCTCTTCCACTTATCTCTGTGCTGTCAGAAAATTTAGCCACAAGTCCATTAATCGCATCATCCAAATTATTGACATACATTGTAAAAAGCAACGGTCCCAAAGCTGAGCACTGTGGAACTCCACTGGTAAAGGGCAGCCAGCCAGAACAAGGATCACTTTACTCCCAAGCTCTGCATTCTGCTGATCAGCCAAATCTCCATCCATGCTGTTCACTCCCTTGTAATAACATAGGCTCTAATATTGTTAAGCAGCCTCATGTGCTGCACTTTGTCAAAGGCTTTCTGAAAATTCAAGTACACAACATCTCCTTTGTCCACCCTGCTTGGAAACTGTAGTTCGTTAGTCAAGAAGGATTTTCCTTCCAGGAAACCAAGCTGGCTTTGGCCTATCTTGTGTGGTTCCAGGTATTCTATAACCTCATCTCTAAAATCGGATTCCAAAATCTTCCCAATCACTGATGTCAGGCTAACAAGTCCATAGTTGCCTTTCTGCTGCCACCCACCCTTCTTAACTGGCAGAGTAACATTTTCAATTTTCCAGAAATCCGGTACAATGCCAGAATCCATCGATTCTTGAGAAATCATTAGTAATCCTTCCACAATCTCCAAATGACCAAGCATATCAACTGTTCACACCTCTGCAATGACCAAGGCATGACAATTGTCAAGCAGCTCGCATTAATGTATTTCAAGGCGTCAGCATTACTTAAGTACAAAGACCAAGCCCCTGCTGATCACGTCACATTCGTGACTGGTAAGTATTAAGGAATCCTTGTTACGTCTCGATTCCAGACTGTTCTGGCACGGAAGTGTTACTGAGATGAGGGGAACATCTAAATCATTCTTCAACTATTATATTGCATTTACCGTCTGATGTTGATATTCAGAGACAATAATATGAAACATAAATGCCGTAAAATCCGAGGCAATAATGATGAATTTCGGATTATGCAATAATATATTTTATATATTATGTATATTTTAATACAATGCAGAGATTTTGTCAACTGTTTTCCAGTGTACGAATCAGATTAATTCCTGTTCAAATGCTCAGATACCGTGTAATCAGCCATAGTTTATTGAAGTTTCATGACATCCCAGTCAGAAGTCTTTCCATGAAGATATTAATAAGTTAACCTCTGTTCTTTAACACCCGCTGATGACTGAAGAGGGAGATTCTGAAATAGCAATCGCTAGAAACTCAAATCCAATACTCTTTCAAATGGGTGAGATTCATTCCCGTCCTTATGTTTAGATATGGTGTAATCAAATATAATGGATTGAAATCTCATGATATCCGATTGAATTACCTTCCTTGGTGATAATAATAATTTAAACCCTGTTGCCTACTTTCCGCAAATCGTTTGAACAGTGAGATACCAAAGCACGTTAGCCTGAAGCTCAAATGAAATAATATTGTGATTAATCGTTTCGAAGCTGCAAGAAGGAATAATCTTGTTTGCATTTTATTTGCAAATCTTTCCCGTTGCTACAAGCAGATATTTTGCGCCACTCTTCAGCTCCTCCCTGAATTTTCTCTGTGTCAGGCCATAGATACACGTGTTGGTGCAGCAACTGAGAGAAGACAGCATCAACCCACATACCTGCAGGATGAATGTCGGTGAGCTGAAATATCTGTCTGTGTAGAAATAGTTTACGGATTGCCAGAACACAGAATGCACAGCATAGGGCATCCAAAATAATATGAAATTGGCTGAAAGTGCGAACAACAGTATCATAGACTTTCTCCGGTTTGCTATCTCCGGGTCATTACAATTCTCACCGCTTTTTCGAAGTCCCTGGCGAACTCTATTTGTCGCTATGATACGTTTGACGGTTGAAACATTAAAGAGCACAATTAAACATATTGGTAGTAACGGTGTTAAGATTATGTCAAATACCTCGTAGGCTCTCCAGAAGGCTAATGTGGAGTAATCAGCTGCAAGGACACAACGCCATGGATCCATTGCAAAGTAATATGGAATGGCTGGGGCACAACACGCCGCACTCACTGTTGCTACCACCACAGTCGCTGTTCTCTCGGTGCAATATCGGTTCCGCAGCTTCTCACAGCAAATGGCGACGCACCGATCAAAAGTGAAAGCTACCGTCAACCAAACAGAACAGTCCAAGCTTGCGAGACCCAGGATCAGTAGTAGAGAACACGTCGGAGTTTCGAACAAGAAATTAGCATATAAATAGATATAATTTATCCTCTGTAGTATAATAACAATGATAACCACCATCAGATCGGCCACCGCCATGGCCACAAGGTAGAGAGTGATGCATTTGGACAGACCGCACTTCCCGCGGGACAGGATCACAATCGCCGTTAAATTAACTGAAAGAAATTATTAAAACAAACGATTATTAACCGCAGAATGATTCGTGTGACATTATTCGCCTACTGTGTGTAATAGTCGAACGGGCCATAGTTTGGTGTCAGGGTATCATTCCATTTAATACACGATTTACATCTCGCCAGTTTCACATCCAGCAGTTAACCTTCAGGCGGCTCTGTTATGTAGTCAGTAACGGTCCGTATCCCAGTCAGGGAAGGCGAGGTTATCAAAAGCTGTCCCTAATAGGATGGCGTCTTGCTGAGAATAGCACGGATGGTGGACAGATTGATTTTAATTTCAGATATTACGTGATTACTATTCTTTAAAAGCGATCATTTAATTGGCTTCGGTTTAATATGAAATTATTTAATAATTACATCGAATAAAGATCATGAATGCATTTTAAATCCACATTCACACGGTACACTCTCTGTCAGAACAAGGGACATACCAGCGATGTGCCCTGATTACTAGACATCACGAAAAGAGAGATGCCAAACTTTCGAATGGGCACCACGGGTGAGCTGAACAGAGCTTTGCAGAGCAGAGTTGTGATCAGTGAATTAATTCTGGGAAATGCACATGCTCATAAAAATCAAAATTAATTTGAAAGCAAAGCTCGAATATTAAATTCTGCACAATCAGTTATAATTATTGGGATCTTTAAAAGTAAAATGAGAAAGGGGGAAGCCACTGAACGGGAGGTTAATACAACCGGACACACATGATACTCCTCACTTCAGCAGACAGTCGCGCTGGAAAGGCAAGGTAATGGAGTGATCGCCGCAACCGCTGGTTTGAGGAGAATCCTATCCTTGTCTGGAGGAACAGATAAATAATTATCCGACAGACTACTCTGAAAAATCATACTTCATCTGCATGGCTGCGTTTTCTCCGCTATCGGGGAGGACCCATGAGAAAGAGTCACGTTCGCTGATTGAACATCAATGGCAGATACCAAGGAAACTCCACTGAAACATTCAGGATCGAGGGACCTCGGAGGGTTGGCCACATTTAATGTTGTTTCAGAACAAATAGAAAAGGGCGCGGGACCGTTCTACCATTTAGTTATTTCACTGAATAAAACTGCAGAGGTTTTGTATTAATTTGGATTATAAACCTAAACCACCTGGAACATAAAAATACGTTTTTGTTTCGATTCTCTTAGCTGATGATGACAGGGGAGGAATAAATAATTTAACATGGGGAGATGCAGGAAGGGCTGATAATACTTTGGGATTTAATAACTGAGGTGCATCGAGTCTTCTCCTCCCTACAGTGAACTTTGAGGATTTTATGAGAGGAATCGTGCCGGGAAAGCCGGACGTCAGAGGAAGATATTACGGCACAGGGCGGGCTCAGCGTTGACCGGATCTGGTAAGTCAGGACTGTCGCTATCAGGATGTTACGCGAAGTGATATTTCTGCAAACTGATCTGATGAAGTCCTGTTGATGGGTCTCCTCGAACATTTCTTCCTCCACATAAATGCTGCTTGTTGGACTGAGTTTCGCCGGCATTGTGGGTGCGGTAGTCTCGGTCTGCGCGTTTTGTAAGCACACTTAAACATTTCTAGAATGCAGTTGTGTCCACGATAGTATAAAACTATATCGAACACCTAAGTAATATATCAGTGTAAGGTTAAACATATTAATTAACTCGAATTACAATTAGAATATAAATTAGAGTGAAGATTTCTTTTCACCGTCCAATGCACTGGACCGCAAATGAATCGAAATTCATTTAGTCTACGATACCCCGAGAGTAGCACAAAGACATAACATTACCCGGAATTCCGAGTGCAGCAACCACCGGGTAGCAAATTCTGATGACGTTGTAAATTGCGGAGTATCCCATTTTCTACGTGAAGTAGCGATCCGTTGTACAAAATGTCCCAAATGCCCGCATGCTCTGATCCAAAGAGTTCTTATACACCAGTCGAAACCGCGATTAAATCACTTAATGCTCCCATTCGTCTCATTAGACACAACCCAATGAACAAACACGCAGTGTAACTACTTATTGTGTCATTGCCTTTTATATTTAGCTCTTCAAAGGGAATTAGAAGGACATTCATTTAATGTTGCTTCGAAACATATTCCGTGGAGAGGGTTAGTGCAGGTCTGTTTTGCAATGCTTGAACCGTTAAACATACATTTTATCATTATTCATCGTCATTTCTTTTTAATAAACACTGTCTCCTTCAGTTGCTGATCAATATAACATTGCCAATATCAGGTGCACCAATAAGACGAACTGAGTTCAATGTGGGTAAAATGAGCGATGTGCCTTCCTTGGAGGGGACAGTTTAGTCTCTGTCCTGTCAGACCGGTGCTGCTAATGCCCCTGGCGACAGCATTAACTAGTAAATTTTCAAAGAAATACAGATTGCATGCCCGTATATCTCATGATTTCAAAAAAACCGAAAGATATAAGATCCTGCAGAAGCCGGTGGCAATGAATACCACAGATTCAGCAACCTCAGACTAAAGAAATTCCTGGTCAACTCTCTTGTGAATGGAGACCAGATGTAGAAGAAAGTGCACAGCATGCTGGCCCCGCTGCAATTCCGTTCAGCGTGACTCGATCGCCCCTCTCTCCACTCCCCCCACCCCAACACCCACCCCTCCCCCCAGTCCGCCCGAACCAACATCCACCCCTCCCCCCAGTCCCCCACCCCAACTCCCACTCCTCCCCACAGACCGCCCGACCCAACCACCGCCCCTCCCCTCAGACCGACAAACCCAACACCCACCACTCCCCCAGTCCATCCAACCCAACACCCACCACTCCCCCAGTCCATCCAACCCAAAATCCACCCCTCCCCAACTCCCTCACCCGAACACATCCCCCCTCCAACCCGCATACACAGAAACTGAAGAGTACAGAAATAGTCAGAAGTTTTCTGTAAGGGCAATGAACTCTACAAATGAAGACACACACAGACTGTAATTTACGCAACGCGCTGGGCAGTGAACACTCTAACTAGCTCGCAATCGGCTCTCTGGTCCACTGTTAGAACCAGGTACAACACCAGCACTTCAAGGACAGAAATCAGTAAAACACTGACAGGAGATAGGACCGATCTCCTGCCCCCTGGGTATCTTGCAGCGTATGCATAACAGAACTCTTATATGGAACCTCTTGACTTTAACTCCAATTCACAAAGGGTGGATTTCAATTCTCCACTTGAGATATAGGGTTATAAACAAAAACAAACATATATGTAAATATTAGACGTGTTTTGCCATGGATTGAGGGTTTTTCCAGTCGCAACAAAAAACACAGAGTTCTAAATTTTCCAGCGAGAGAGATGTAACTCGTGGAGCGCAAGAGGATTTATTCATGACCTTCTACGTGGCACCGAGGACAGGCTGGAGGGTTCATTCAATATGACACTGTACGGTGGGGCATTGTAATACGGAACGTCACGCACACACATTCCTGGAGGAATTCCACAGGTTCCGGGAGTGACTATGGAGTGAAATAAATGGTGAGTGTTTCGGCCGAAAACCCGATCAGGATGGTCTAGCCCTGGTGCAGGTTCCAACCACTGAATTTGCTGTGTTCAGCGATACGGAAGCTGAAATATCTGTGAACCTTCAAGAGGACCACAGGGGGCTTGGAGAGTTACGTGCTTCAGTCTGGCTGAGAGCTGTGCTGGCTGGAGTCAGGAACTTCTGCCTGGACTCTGGGTATAATCACCCTTGCCAAACACGTCAAACGGTAGAGGCCAGACCAAGAGTGGTCAACCCCTACTCCAGGTACGGAGTTCAGCTCAGAGTTAGCAAGCACGAGTGGTTAAAACATCAATGCAGAGTATTTCTGTACCTCTGTGTTACCAAGGACAGACAGAGAAGGGGGACCATCATTGCTGTTCTGAAAGCCAAGGAAGCCACGGGCAGTGAGTCATGAGAACGATCGGGTTGTACCAGGGGTCTCCCAAATGCCAACGAGGGTCCGTGGAGCAACTGCATTACACTTGCATGTAGACAGTGCATGGAAAGACATAAAAGCAACAGAGTAGCCGCAGTGGCGACTTTAATTTTCCCTGGGACTGCATTAGTGCCCAACTCATGTCCTTTGAAGTTACCCGTCTGACCTCAAGCTCATGGCCTGTGATATGATACCCTTTAGCTCCCTGAGAATGACAGCTATCCGCTCCCCAATCTATGACTCTCAGGGCCTCATAATCTGGTATCAAGGGCTTTCCTCAGCTTTCCCTGATCCAGAACCCGTCATGGCATGTGCTTTCTCAGTCACTCCATCAACATGGGAGTCAATTTCAGTGGGATACAGAGTTGGACCCGAAGTTTTCTCTATCCGTCAAATTGTTTAAAGTCGTATCATTAGCGGTGTTTTGTCTCTTATCATTTGGTTTTCAAAGATTCAATGACACAGACTTGTTCTCAATAAACCCATCTGGTGATTCTGTCTCCACATCGGCAAGGGAAATATATCCTGCTGTATCCCTTCTAAACAATCCATAATGTCACCAATCTTTGTATCATCCACAGACAGAGCATTCCACCCACACACAGGGCACGAGAACATCTGCAGCTGCTGGAAATCCAACCAACACACACACACAATGCTGGAGGAACTCAGCAGGCCAGGCAGCGTCCCCGGAAAAGAGAAAACATTTAACGCTTCTGTCAGGACAGAGGTGCAACCATCAATATCTCCATGAAAGTAACAGATATGCAGAGCAAATATCTCCAATCAAGTATTATACTCTCGATTGAATGGAAATAAAAAAACACTTTTGAAACCGAACAAGTTTTGAGCGCATGTTGTTACATGAAGTACAATAGCATGGGTAAGCAGTGGCTGATTTGCAAGAACCAAAAAGCAGGAACACAGGGAGCATTTCTGGCTGATGCCAGTGACTGTTGGTATCCGACACGGGTTCGTGTTACGATCGTTTCTTTTTACAGTATATGTCAGTAATGTGGCTGAAGTCACTGATGGCTTTGTGGTCAAGTGGGTAACCTTTAGAAAGATAGAAGGAGGGCCAGGCAAGTTGGAGGAGGCAGAAAGCCGCAGAGGAATGGATACCATGAAGAGAATGGACATTACAGCTCAGTGAGGGATCACTCCCACATTGACTCCATTTTGCTGTCATCTGTTTACGTGTGGACAGTTTGATAAATGTCCCGAATGTATCTTGACCTATCACCGTCCCTAGGAGAATGTTCCACGCAGACACGAATCTGCACAAACTGCTTTTCTCTAACACCCACCATTATACTTCCTTCACATTACCTTAAAACAATGCCCTCTTATATTATCTATTTCCGCAATATCTGGGTATATATTCTATCAATGGCTGACATTATCCAGTATATCTCTAACAATTCATCCCTCATCCTCCTTTGCTCGGAAAGAAAAGTTTTAGCTCGGTTAACTGAGCTTCAAAGTCGAAACAGCATCCTGGAGAATCCCTTCTGCGCCCTCTCTAAAGTTGACAAGTCCTTCCTGTAATAAACTTCTGTAAACGCAGTAATAATATCGGCAATACTTCGCTGTTTGTTCCAGTTTCCGATCCTAATTAAACTAAAGATGCAACCTTCGGCGGATGTAAGAGGACGGCAATGGACAAGAGATGTCTTCATGAATTAATATATTTACGTTGGAAATGGAAAGGAAATATGTTACGTTCAGCTTATAGCGATGCCCGGAAATATGTCAACACTACGATTTATCATGCTAAGAAGGTAAGTATTTTCAAAGATAAGTAAAACTGTAATCATTGACAGACATTTGGATAATTATATGGGTAGAATAGGTTTATCTCGATAAGGCAGAGAAGCAGCCTTGAGATTAGTGTAAACAGATGTTTTGGCCGTCAAGAGCAGTTGGGCGGAAGTGCCTATTTCAGTCTTTATAAACCCACAAATCTCTGATTCATGAATAAATGCCAGACCTGCGAGATGCCATCCTAACTGAAGTAATGATGAAACCTCCGTCGGATCCAAGTGTTTCCCAAAGGCCAAGCGGATAACTTCATGAATTAATTTATTTATTTTGCCTTGAGACAGGAAATATGGTGCGTTCCGCTTATCGCGATGCTCTGAAATATGTCAACACTACGAGTTAACATGTTGAAAAGAAAATTATTTTCACACAAAAAGATGTTGAATGTATTGAACGAGCGGGTGAAGATATGTAAAATTTAAATGATTAACAAACATTTAGATACTTTTGTTGCCTATGGCATCCAAGCAAGCATGGGATTAACGAAGAATGGCCATAAAGACCAAGTCTTGACCATAAAGACCAAGTGGGCGGAAGTGTTTATTTCTGTCTCTATAATCCCATGAATCTCTGATTCAATTAATAAGCGGCAGACCTGCCAAACGCACTAATGTTTCACAGTTTTTGACCCCACACTCTGCCACCGTGCGACAGGAGTCGCGCGTTATCTGGACAACAGCCGACTGAATGTAAACATGTACTTCATTCCATTCTTCAGATCTTCCCTGAACTTTGCCTGCATTAGCCCAGAGATACACGTGTTGGACCCATACTCATCATTTGCAACATACATGCGAGCTGTTGTTTGGTAACTGCCAGGTGATGGAAGATACTAACTGGGTTTGTTGAAATTGGCGGACAGAATGAACGAGATCATCATTATAACCACAGTGGTTGTTCTCCCGGCGCAGTTTCGTTCCCGCAGCGTTTGTCAACAAGCTGCGATAGAGCAATTGAAAGTGAAGCCCACTGTCACTCAAACGGCACTGTCCCAACTTACAATTCTTGGTGCAATGGCCTGAGCGAAAATATAAACAATCATAACAGTTCTAATATGCCTGAATAATCGCAACGAAGTCATTTCCACCTGGATCAGCCTTGCTAAAATGGCGGAGAAGACGCGATGGGACAAATGGCCAAATCACGTCCGGAAATCCCATGTCTTTATGTCTGAATATTGAAACTTGTGAAAGAACCCGAGAGGAGAAAATTTCCATTATCAACAACGAATTTGAAGTGAGGTTTGGACACGAGTTCTCATTTGCGACGGAAGGACATGCCTGTCCGAAGTCAAAATCAGAGTTCACCGAGAATATAAAAACTTGTAGAGTTCTCGTTGATGTTATACAGCCCAAAATTGTTCGAAAGATGCAGGCTGCTACATAGACACTATCTACGGTAATCGTTCTTTCATTACAGAGCATGACTCGCCGTACAGTGTTTCATTTAGATATAATCAAGGAGTGGTAATGGAGATAACAAAACCGCCCCGACATGATTTATTGAATATATAATGAAAGAATTGGACTTCCATACACACAGGCACAGCGCGAGTATAAGTCATTGTCATTTTAGTCGCTTTGTTGTGGCGAATAATAAATCATTAGACTTAAATGCAACGTGTCTGAATCCAGTCAGGGAAATATGGAGCCCGCGTCACCTATGCATAAAGCACAGTCTGAGATGTTATTTGTCTACCCACAGAAGACACCTCGAGCTGTGTACAATCTGCAAGATAAAAAAAAAACAGAATGCAGTGAACAATGTATGAAAATATCACACCTACAAGAATTGGAACAATATATGAATGGAGAAATGGATGTACGTTACAACTACTTCGTGTTAAACAATGCAGTTCTGTGCAAAAAAATGATATTCAATCTCTCCATGTTTAAAGATAGTTCCATGAAACAGACCTCCTACATAAATGATAGATGACCCCCCCTACTCCCATATCAGGTTAGATGTTAAGATATTCTTAGAGACATGTAACTAATCTAATCATTTACTAATTTTGTTCTCATCCAGATTGACAACTATTGTTGCACCAAACCAATCTGAAAGCAAGAAGTAGGTGTGAAAATTTCCCTTCCGGGAATAGATGATTGAATTGATCAATCAAACTAAATCCCCTTCCTTAATCAGAATGTTAATGTTACTTTTGTGATTCCTTCGAGGGAGAGATTTTAATTGCAGGATGAAGCAATTAATATAAATGAAAACAATCCTGAACTGTTTGTTTAGCGGGCTGTCACTAATGTGGCTAAACACGGCGTATGATTGTCAGGGGGTACATTCCTCTCCTCTATAAGAGCTTGCAAAGCAATCAGCAGTACATATCAGCAGTTAGACTATTTTGAACTGATCACCGATTCACACAGAAAATGGGATATCCAGCAATTTTCTACATCTCGTGTATTTACTATCCTGTACTGGCAGTGATTGGTATCACTGGTAAGTAACTGGAATTGGCTACTACTGTATGTGTGTGTTCTGTTCTTGTAGCATTTGTTATAGATGGTGCCTCATCTGATGAGTGTTTTAAAACTGTTCAGGTTTAAAGATATAGTTTATTTTATTCTTCAATGTTTTTCTGGAATTGTTAATCCGTTCTAATGTCAGGCTAATTTTGTCAATATAATCAATTGATTGAGTGTTAAGATCGATGCTGTTCTGGCATTTTTGCTTTCTCGGCCGTCCATCACATATTGTTCCAAATCTGATTCTGCATCACTGTGGAACTCAAATGTTTACTAAAATGAAAACAAAATCTTTAGTGTCGCTGCTGCTCTCTCTGCGATCTCCCCGGTTTATCGGCAACACGCTGTTCTTTCCGCTCCGTCTTCATGCAACTAAAGAGACTTTTTTTCTGTACTTATTTGTCGAAATGTCTTTGAATTTGCCACAGTCCCGCGCGTAACTTTTCCGTTTTAGCGCGTTCTTCTTCCTTGGACAGTTTTAATTGAGATAAGATCAGATAAGATGAGATTTATCTTAACTCTTACATCCATCACACGACATGAGAGGGTAAAAGCCTTTATGTTGCGTTTCCGTCGCAATGTACAAGATTCAAGCTGATTTGCCACCTGTCCATCGAAACATTCATTTATCTCTGCAGATCCTACACTCCAAAATGTTATCGCCGAAAAAACAGTCTTCCTGAATCCATTTTATTCCCGCAATATTTAAAATCTTCAGCATTCTCTGCTACAATGATGGGTCTGTCTGGATGAGTGGATCGATAAGCCTAACCTTTTCTTTGCTTCCTTGCAGTTAATTTAATGGCGATTGTGATCCTGTCTCTGAGAAACTGCGGACTCTCTAAATGCATCTCCCGGTACCTGGTGGGAATGGCAGCAGCTGACTTAATGGGTGTTATTATTTCTGTTATAATCGATCAGCTCAATAATATTTATGTGTATGCCCTTCCTTTGCACATCACACCGGTTTGCGCCATGACGCTGGTCTTGAGGCTCGCAAGCGTGGGCTGCTCTGTTTGGTTCACGGTGGCTTTCACGTTCGATCGCTGTATTGCAATCTGCAGTCAAAAGCTGCGGGAACGATACTGCACCGAGAGGATAGCGACTATTGTGATAGTAATTGTGTGTTTAGGATGTTGTGCGAAAAGTGTTCCATTCTACTTTGTGGTAGAACCTTACCTTATCATTGACAACATACCCTGGCGATGCATTTTGACAATGGATTACCTAACTTTACCAGCATGGAAAGCATTCGAGTTGTTTAACATTATCAATACACCTTTATTGCCGATCGGGTTGATTTTACTTTTTAATGCTTTAACAGTCACTCATATTATTGCGGCAAACAGAGTTCGCCGGGGGCTCAGGAACAGCAGAGAGAAAAAGAAAGATTCAGAAGTGGAGAACCGGAGAAAGTCAATAATTTTGTTGTTCGCTCTGTCAGCCAATTTCATATTGTTATGGATCCCCCACATTGCATATATTATGAACTGGCAAGTTGAGAATTACTTTTACACTGACAGATATTTGAACAGCCCGAAGTTTATCCTGCAACAGTTTGGGTTCATGTTGCAGTTTCTCTCCACCTGCACTAACACGTGTATCTACACTCTGTCACAGAGGAAATTTAGGCAGGAGCTGAAATGTGGAGTTAAAAATCTGGTTGCGGTATGTGTTCGGCTCTGTAGATGAAACAAAATCATGCTTTTGAAGGAAGGAAGTTCAAATGCATTTCCATGTCACTTATATGTCTGGTAAAATTTCCTGCAGCCAGGTGAGCGACGTTCATTGACGTCAGAAAAATTAATTCAATTGTGCGGTGCAAGAACCAACAAAAATCAGAGATGTGATCGCTACACTGACAGAAATTGTATTCAGAATTTGCAACAATGCCAGAATATGGGCCAACGATTTTCCTTACACTGGTAGAATTCGATTGTAATTCACTGGACTATAGATCATTCCAGGTATTTGTGTGACAACTTGAGAAATATTCCTAAAACCTGGAAAACTGGTGTCCGATAAAGTGAGCTCGGTTACCTACAATTTCCATTGTAACTGTGCAAAATATTTGACTGCCTTTCATTCTGCCTTTTCATTCAAAAGGCACGCGGTGCCTTCCAAAATGGGAAGTTAAAAAATGGGAAGTTAAAAATATTTGACTGCCTTTAATTCTGCCTTTTCATTCAAAAGGCACGCGGTGTCTTCCTAAATGGGAAGTTAAAACTGCATGGCATCCCAGTCTGTCCCATGAATGGAGATGTGTAGCATCCCCTCAGACTGAGAGGGGATGGTATCAGAAAGACAGCTGTGGCGTGCAAAATAATTCTTCCCAACCCTTCGCAGGTAATGTTGTCAAAGACTACTGAGAGGGGTTTGTATCAGAAATGCAGCTGTAGACTTTCATTTTGTGCTACTTTTCCCCGTCATTAAAACGCGAAATGCACAGAAGCATTGAATCGAATATATTATGTCTACTAATATTTTAAATTTAAAATTTCGCAAATTGCGGTGATCTCTGAACAGGACTCGACCATTGTTTCACCCGGTACGGGTGTTGAACTATACAACAGTAAAGGAGAGAGATCATGAAAAAGTCAACGTCAAGAAGCAGTCACTCTGCGTCTTGACGGAGCTCTGCTGCCAGCGTTACATTTTCTGTTCCGTCCACTAGATGTCCCCATACTCCGATCAATCTACACGGTGACTCAGGAAATCCGCGCTGGTGCTGAGGAATGGTGTCAAACATCCAGTGACATTATATGGTTGGCTCAGTGAGTAAAACTCAAATCCAGTTGTAACTTTACCTGGCAGATCAAAAAATTTTCTGTATCCGTCACATCTTCATGAACCCTGATGGGCGAATGTTAGCACCTCAGATTCGGAATCAGAATCTGAATCAGGTTTACTATCACTGTCATATATCGTGAAATCTATCGTTTACCGGCGGCAATACTTCCAATGAATAATACTGAAACCATAAATTGTAAGAAATACAGATATATAAAGGAATTAATTAAATTAAAGATGCAGTAAAAAGCAGGAAATACTGACTCAATGTCCATTTAGAAATCCGTTGGAAACGCTTATTAATATTTCCCTTCCCGGAGCGGGAGAAACAGTGATTTTTCCATCGACGTTGGTTTTTCTACTGATTACCCGGCACCAGAGAAAAGATGTAACTGGAAAATCCGCTCCCATCCTGTCGGCAACTCAATTTCAGAGATCTACCTGAATAACTTCTTCCACTTGGTACAAGCTGCAATCATTTAGATTTCCATCAAAGACCAAGATACCTAGTTAGTCACGTTAGAGAGAGTCCACTGAACAGACCCTTCAGGGTAAACAATTGATACCAGTTGTGTCATCGTAAAATGCAAATCACTCCTCAGATCACAGATTTACACATCGTTAATTTCCATCACTTACACTCCAAAACGGAAACAGAGTCACAGACTCATATAAAAGTACAGCCAAGAAGCAGGACCTTCGGCCCATCTAGTCCATGGCGAAACCATATCAACTGCCGACTCCCATCGACCTGCAAGGCGAATATTGCCCCACATGATGAACGTTCTTCCGGCCACAGAGTTGACAACTTTCAAATGAAACAATTCTATGTCTCAATACGCTTACAACGTGCGCCATCACCCTCAAGTGCCGTTCAGTAGGCGCAGTATGTTAAGATCTTTATGTGATGGAAAGGCAATTGTTTTAGCTGTTAAATTGGAGGTCATTTTCCTGGAAGGGGAATGCTCACGCCTCCCTGTTTTTAGATTGGTCTGGTGCCACGACACCGGTCAGTGTGGATGGGAACCGGCTGAGGAAACGATGACAAAAGCTATGTAACATCGCATCTACAGTGATATTGGGGTGGTCTGTGATCATGTGACTATTGAAACGGATGGACAGAGTAATACCTGAATCTCCCAGCACCCTTTGCGCCACTCCTCGCAGCTGTATTATATTCACCCGTGTTGTCTCAATATTTCCTGTTTTTGTTGTTGTTGCAAACCCAGAAATCATTACAATTGTTATTGTCTGACGGCGTGACGGCTAAAAGCAGATGTGTGTCCATAGGTAAGGCCAGATGCCATGTTTTCCCTACTGGATTTAAGACACTTGGCATTTATAGCAAACGCACTGATGATCGTTAAAACAAAGCGGCCTGAAGTGACAATAACTTGTATTCGCGCTGTCGCTGTGTGTCAGTGCGTGAGTGTAAAGTTCCATGCCTTCATTATATTTTCAATAAATCATGTCAAACCAGTTTCTGTTCTCTCCATTCCCACGTTATTTTATTCCAGAATCTGTCCTTTATAAACATTATATTTGGGTACTTCCCTTGCCTACATACCGTGCATGATACATTGTATTTGTTGTCCAATGAAAAAATGATAACTAGGATTTAGTGTTTTATGTCGGAATCTGAACGATAACAAAACCCTGATACTTCACAACAGCATGTCAGCTCTTCCGGTGAACGATCTAGTTGACTTTAGACACGCTGATCTTTCCATCACATTTCAACAAATGAGAACTCGTGTTCTATTTCTGTCTCTTGGCTCTGAAAGGCCAAGCCTGCGATCCCGTCGGGAGAGGTAGAAACAGGTAATTCCGGCCAAAAGGGCTCTGGTGAAGCTGTCCAGGCCAATCCACTGTACAGTGCAAACAATGGATTATGGGAGCTTTGACGAACTCCAATCATACCATCGATCTCAGAGGACGGTGAAGACGGGAGGACATCAACGCCCAATGCTGCCGTTAGGAGCACAGGGCTCAAGTATGTAAGTAAACTCAGCTTCATCACAACAACAGCGTTAATGAAGCTTTCCCCTCTGGCGTTCTTTCCGAAGTTCCAAGTTTAAAACTGTGAATCTACCTATTTTCCAAACAAGTTTCTGCTGAAAGGAACAGGACCCCTGTGCTACCATTATCAATATTTTCGACGTTAATTTTCGAAAACCGGCCATTTACGGAAACACAGGAATTGGAACTATTCCGTACAGTGCAGTGCAATTCTGAAATAAAGCCATTTAGTTTTGGCAAAAAATAGTTTTCTTGTGGTTAATTTAACGACGATTTTGTTCACGCCTCGCGGAACGCGTGGACTTGAAATTCTTCAACCTTACGAGTCGAACGGCAAAAGTAGATGTCATGTTAGTTGTATTTGTTGCTGTTGTGTGACAGGCTAATTACGACAACGATGACGTTAATATACTCAGATTTGCGTCAGACACTCGTACCAACGTTTGTAATTGGAGACTGTTGGGTTTTGCTGACACTGGGTTTCTCTTTCGATCGCTCGATCACAGTTTGTTGAGAACGGCTGCGGGAACGACACTGCACGAACAGAACAGCCACAGTTGTTATAGTGATTTTATTGTTCGAGCTATCAGACAATTTAATCTGTCCTAGTTAGTGCCATCTATAATCTTGCATATTCCCGAGAACTCTTTGCATTTATATTGAAAATGACGAATATGTGGAGTAACAATACGGACCGATATAGACAAACTTTAGAGAGAGCTGAAGAATGGAATGGTGTGTATGTTTGCATTCCGTCGGCCGCTCTGCAGATAACACGCGACTCCAATTGCACTTTGACAGATGACGGAAACTGAAGCTGACAAACATTAGTGAGTTTAGCAGGTGTGCCATTTCATCGTTGTTTCGTAGATTCTTGTGATTATCATGATCATCATCATCAGCGATCTCTTGTAGCCGGGTGTGATTCTTCTCCTGCTGGTTGATCTGGTCACTTGTGGGTCTTGAGATGACTGAAGCGGCCGATCCGTGCTCCACAAGCCCTGTTGCAGTGTTGCCAGGTGTAGGCCATTGAGGTGCCGGTGAACGTGGCTGGTTGGGGCCTTTGCCCGTCTCTCCTTATGTTGAAGCCGCTCAGTCTCAGCGGCACGGTGGAGGTGTTCTTGTGCAGTCTCCGCATAGACAGTCCTTCTCCATCGCTTCCAACCCTGTGATAATTTCTCCCATCCATCAAGATTGTTGCGGAGCTTCCTCAGCTGGGTCTTGATAACCTCATTGAACCTCCTGTGTTGTAACTCGAGCTATGGCTGAAAAGATTATGTGCAGAATGGGGTTGTTACCCACGACTGTACAACTCGTGATTCGAGTTTTGAGGATGTGTCAGAAACTTTCTTACATTCATTGTTCGAAAATTGTTCGATTCTTGGAGTAAGTCTGACCATGAAGATTTGTCTCTGTCTCGGAAGCAGAGGATAGCAGAGCAGAGTAGAGACCCTGAGATTATCAAGTTAAAAGAACAAACTCTTCCGGATAGTGAAGTTGATAGGATGCCAGTAAGAGATTATTTTGAGAAAGGAGTACTGATGAGGAAGTGCAGACCGCCTGCAGTTCCTGCAAGTGATGAATGGATTATTGTTCACCAAGTAGTTGGTACTAATGCTTACCGAAATGAGATTTTAACTTTTTCACTTTTGTGGGCCTAAAGGGGTAAGGAAAACTGTGGACAAGATTTTAAAACATTCTGACCAGCCTGGTTTGAGAAAAGATCTGAGGATGTTTTGCAGAACGTGTCATACTTGCCAGATTGTTGGTGAACCTAATTAATTTACTCCAGCAGCCACACTGCAGCCTATTCCCGCATTTGCGGAACCGTTTTCCAAAACTGTTATAGTTTGTGTAGGACCATTACCGAAAACAAAAACTGGCTGTTAGTACTTGCTGACTATCATGTGCACTGCGTCTAGGTTTCCAGAGGCAGTACCACTTAGGAATATAACAACTACAACTGTAACAAAAAATTCTTTACTTATTTTGGGTTGCCTAAGGAAATACAACCTGATCAAGGCAGTAATTTTATGTCCGAATTGTTCCAACAGTTAACTTAAAAATTGGGAGCTAAGCAGATTACTTCGTCTACATCCCATCCAGAATCGCAAGGTGCCTTGGGGAGGTTTAATTCTACCCTCACGACTATGATTAGGACGTATTTTGTGGAAAATGAAAATGATTGGGATGATGGTATATAGTTTCTTCTATTTGCAGTAAGGGAGTAGGTACAGGCTCATTAGAATTCAGTCCATTTGAACTTGTATTTGGGCATAGAGTTAGAGGCCCTTTGGCCTTAATAAAGGAACAATGGATAAATAAAGCGGTACACACCAATTTGCTGGTCTATGTTTTAAAATATAAAGACAGAATACACAAAGCTTGTAGCTTAGCTAGGGAATATCTAGAATCGACTCAGGAGAAAATGAAAACCCTTTACGATAAAGAAGCTAGGATGAGGACGTTTAAGTCTGGAGATAAGGTGCTGGTTCTTTTCCCGGTGCAAACGTATCCCTTACAAGCTAACTTTCATGGTCCTTATTAAATTGTGTCTAAAGTCAATGATATGGATTACGTGATAAAAACTCCAGATCGTAGAAGGCCAACACAACACTGCCGTATAAATATGATAAAACGATATACTGAGAAAGAGCATGCTACTATGACTGTTGTGTTCAATAATAATAAGTCTGATCTCACTAGGAGCAGAATGGATGATTCACCTGAAACGCATTGTAAACCCAACATTGTTTGCTGAAATCTTCAGCCCTGCTGCCGTATCTCTCAAGCTCCACCGCATACCACCGAATGCCGCTGCATTCATCTCACCTTCCATGTGTCCCGCATGAAGCGGATCATGAAGCGTATATGTCCTGTCCTCCTCCCTCACGGCTCATCGATGGGTCAGAGGTGCTCATGGAAGTTCGTCGCCGAGAGTGTGGAGTCCAGTACCTTCTGGACTGGGAGCACTCCGGACCTGAGGAGAGGAGCTGGGTCCCCGCCTGTTACATCCTGGAGGCCTCTCCCATCAGGGACTGCACCCAGCTCTACCCTCCAGTTGAACTCTGTCTTTTTGTGTGTTTCCTCCAGCTGTCAGTCTGTGGTTTTGTATTGCCATGTGTCCTGTCCCCGCTCCTGCTCTACTCCGGCCCCTGTTTCTCATTATTACCTGTATTGCTGCCACCTGTGTCTCATTGTGCTCCACCTATCACCTGCCGCTCTGTTTATTGCTCAGTGTATTTCAGTCCGGTGCTTTCACCGGTTTGTTGCCAGATTGTGCCAGGGAATTTTCCTGAGCGTTTCCAGCATTCGTATCTGTACCTATCCGTCTGAATATAGACTCTGCCTGTTTCCCGATTCTGGTGTTTGGATTTCTCTGGATGTTTTGATCTCTACCTGAACGTTGACGCTGACTTTGTTTGTACCTCGGGATTTGTGACTCAGTATATATCACTGTGTGCACTGTACTGGGTCTGCGATTGGATCCCTGCTCCAGAGCCTTAACAGAAATAGCAAATATGAATTGCTCTGCTCGCTCACCAGGAACAATGACCGCAATGAACACGTACAATATTTTCCCCACATTCAAGTACCTAAACAACACTGCAGATATTTTCTCTATCCAGTGGTTTGTCCTCCTGTGCTGCAGACGATCGCTCGGAATGAGATGTTGAGATTACACATGCCTGAGGTTTTTAATATCATTTAGCGACTCTACGGAGACAGATTTCAGCAAATATAAAAGTAAAGATGTTCAAATTATTTACAAACCCATTACGTCAAGCGGGTGCAATCCTCGCTGTGACAGATTCAGAATAAACTGATGTATTTATATTTAGACCATTTGTAGGAGTTAGTTTATCCCAACAATGGTGACTGAACCTTCCGAGTTGTCTTATCAGCTAAAGGTGTTTCCACTGTACATTTGCACCATTTGTCAGACACTGAATATGTACATGTCATGATAGCTTGTGAAACTGTATTGAATCACCGACTCTTACCAATCTCCCCAAGACCATAAACTCTTGATGAAGATTATGTTTAGGGGATTCTACCGAGGGTGTCTCCAAAATGATGTCTGTCTGTGGTGATGAATAAACACTTTCCTATCCATGAAACGCTTAACGACTTCAGCGACTCAG
>NW_026779771.1:50000-73683 GCF_030144855.1 Hypanus sabinus
TCCGCGCGTGGATTGTTCGAAGACTTCCCTCATTTCAGGGACAAAGGAGGAGCAGGAGGAACAAACCTCCGGTCGCTTATCCCATATCGCGGTTGCCCAGGCCAAACCATCCCCTCGTAGCAGCCCCATGATGTACGCAATCTTTGGTTTATCGGAAGTGTAGGTACGCGGCTGCAGCTCACAGATGAGGGAGCATTGTGACAGGAAGGCCCGGCACCTACCTAGGCCCCGGTGTAGGGTTCAGGCTCGGGTATATACGGCTCTCGAGGGGATGGTGTCGCTGATTCCGGGGGCGAAGCCATCCCGAGCGGTGCGGTTTATGTAGCCGGCGTACTTGGAGGGGAAAGAGAAAAAGAAATGGAGACCCCGTCCACTTGTTCACACCTTCTGCACATTTGTGGTCAGTGTCCCAAGGTTTTCCGTGATCTCCCGAAGTAGTTGGTCGTGGGCGCCCTTTAGGTAACCCTGGCTGGCCAGTGCCTGTTGTACGGGAACGTGTCCGCTGGGTTCATCGTGGCCAGTTTGTTCTGTTGCAAGGACGTGGCGGTGGAACGAACCCAAGTGCTGAACATGGGCCCGGAGGCCGAGTCGGGAGGTGTTACCTTCGTAGCCAGCGTGGAATTGGTGCCAAGGGAGTCTTTACCCGCAGTCATGGTTTTAGCAGAGAATTCAGGAGCGATTCTGGACTGAGAACTGATCGCCCTAAGAGCCATGGAACGAGGTTACTCAAACACGAATCGCCCAACGAGCCGGCAGCTCCTTGTTGTGATCACAAGGTTTTTATACCGCATTTGCTAATGGACAGCAGGTGTTTGTAGTTAGTGGAACTTGGAAATGACTGGGAACTAAACGAAGTGATTGAGGCCCAATTCCTGAGGGAAATAGCCAGGTGGGCGATTGCCTGAATGGACAGTGTCAGCTTCACCTTTCACCTTATGACTTTTGCAGACCAGTTTATCTTCTACTCACTAAGCGATTCGCAGTAACAGACATTGTGACCGGGGGTGCGCAAACTCTTGCATGCCACTTTACGTAATTGGATTTCAGTGGTAATATGGTAAACTGGATTTACAGACGGCACCTAGATTCAGAGCGCGAGTGGACAGCGAAGTAGATTATCGAAAGTTGAAGATGCCTGTCACAGCTGGATCAAACGGCTAAAGATTTTACAGCTGCAATGAAATGTGGAGCAATGTGAGGTCTTGCACTTTGCCAGGAACAACCAGAGTAGGGTGAATGGTAGGAGATTGTGGTCTGAAGAGAGGTCCATTTCGGCCTGCAAGTGCCGGTGGCGATATTGAAAGTGAAGGGAATCATCCTAAACGTCCGCTCTTTAGATGGAGCCCGACCTGGTATGTCTCCTGAAATATTGCATTCAGCTCCCGTTAGCATTTTATACAAAGGATAGTCGGTGCTGGAGGACTCCGCAGGACAGCAAGCGGGATTGTGGCGGATCCCATTGTGGGATCTGAAAGCAGCTACTCAGGGTGGGTGGTAAAGGCGGTGTCGGGACTGCCTGTCTTTAGTAGTCGAGGCACTGGGTTCCAGTGTCAGTTAGATACTGTATTTTGCAGTTTTATAAATCTCTAGTTTAATCGCATGTGAAGCGCTGCGATTCTATTATAGGTAAATATGGCGGTTTTGGACGGTGTATAGAGAGGTTTGCCAGGATTCTGACTGGATAAGGAGAGTTTGAAAAAATTAGGGATTTTTTTTTTATCTGGAGCGGCAGAGCCTGAGTGGTATCTGGGAGAAGTTTATTGGAATATGAGAAGCACAGAGAGAGTGGACATGTATCTTCGTCACTGAGGAGGAAAAGTCTAATTCCAGAGCGCATGTACTTAAGGTAAAATCTAGAACCCTAACTGATGAGTCATTTTTGCACTAATTAGGTATTTTGTAATTCAGTGTAATTTTGTGTCTTTTCTTAATACCACCGATAGCAGCAACTCGCTGCACTCCGCCAGGGTGATGGAGTGGATGAGGAGTGACTGAGTATGGCATCGATTTCCACCCGGCCAATCTTAGTTCAGACCCATCGCTGTCCACTGCTGTCACTGGCTGAGCTGCCTGTCGTTCAAATAGTTCATCTGAACGTCAGTCACGAGAGAGGTGGAGAGGCGAAAATAGTTACTATGTTGCCTTGAGAAAATAGAGGCAGTTGCAGTTCAACGCGCTAAGTACAGTTGTGTGTCATATCCAGAGGCCTTACAAAAAGTTAAAGCAGTTTCCGACTGGTAAACTTGATTAGTCGTTCCCAGTCAGAGAACAGAGTGTGACGTCAGTGGGTACTGCAGGCGCTGGATAAATGGGCTGAATATTTTGCAGCTGGCATATAATGTGGATCATTGTGAGGTGTTGCATTTTGCCAGGAATAGCCTGGTTGGAGTTACACAGTGACTGGTAGGGGATTGTGGTCTGCGGAGAACAGACAGATCTGGGAATAGATTCCCGTTCGTCAAGGTGGAGTCATGAAAAGAGCTTTTGGCACATTGGCCTTCATAAATAAAAGTACTGTTAACACGAATTGGAATGCTATGTTGAGGTTGTAAAGGACATTAGTGAGGCCAATTCTGGAGTACTGTGTGCAGTTTGGGCCACCTATCTATCTATCTAGCCACCTATCTAGTTTTGCCACCTCAGCTTGGGCGAGACCAGAACAAGAGGTCATCAGTTAAGTGTAAAAGGTGGATTGTTTAAGGGGAAGATGAGAGGGGGTTTCTTAATTCAGAAAGCAGTGTGAGTGTGGATTTGCCAGAGAAAGTGCTGAAAGCCGGAGACATTTGGATAGGTACATGGACGGCAGGAGTATGAAAGGTTATGGTTCTGGTGCAGGTCGATAGGACTCGGTCAGAAAACTGGTCATCACAGAATGGAAGAGCCGGTGGATCTGTTTATCCATGTGGTGTTCCGTAACTCTATATCCTATCCCTAAGAATCGTTTTCAAAAACGTTACTACTACTGCGTGAGTTTATATTTTCCAAGATGAACTACCCCCTACTTAAAAACACTTACAGTCACTTTTCTGGGATCTTAATTTTGGCTGCAGAGAAAACAAATTTATTGGTCCAGTCCTCTACTTCTCTCAATAATCTGCAGTATATCCAAATAGGTTCTGAGGAAATTATCCACCTTATTTCCCGTTAATTGTCCAAACACTACACCCTTTGTAATTATGCAAAGTTAAAATACATTGTAGCTAAGTACGAAATAAGAAAGATTTAATCAAAGAATCTTACAGCGGGAAAAATAGCCTTCAGCTCCTGTCCCATGTGACTATTCAAGCTAATTCATCCCCAGAGGAGATGGGACACAAGCAGCAGACTGGACTATTTTGTTGGGCACCAAGTTGGCCAGGAACGGCCAGTGTTAATGCTGAAAGTAAAGTGTCTAATTCGAAACGTCGGCTCTATGCCTCTCCATAGATGGTGCCTGACCTGGTATGTTTCTTCAAATATTGCATTCAGTTCTGTTTAGTATTCCATACAAAGGATATATTCTGTAGGTAACTCCAGAGGAAATGCACCAGGATAATGAGAATCCCAGTGCGTAACCCCCTGAAATGGCTGCGCAGGGTGATGGGATGGTAAAGGCGATGTCCGGCCTGCTTGTCTTTAGTAGCCGAGGCACTGAGTTTTGGTGTCAGGTAGGTTTTTTACAGTTTTCTAAATCTCTAGTTTCATTGCATCTAAGGTGTTGCAATTCTATCATCGGAAAAATGTGAAGGTTTTAGACGGTGAGTAGAAATGTTTTACCGGGTTGCAGCCTGGAGAAGGAGAGATTGGACAGTTTAGGCTTATTTTCTCTGGAGCGGTGGACGCTGAGGGAGGTCTGGCAGACGTTTATAGGAATGTGAGAGGCACAGACAGAGTGGACAAACTGTATTTTACCCAATTAGGAAATTTCTAATTCCCGAAGGCATTTATCTGAGTTGAAACGGGTAACACTAACTGATGAATCCATTCTTGCTCTATTTATGTATTTTAAATTTAGTGTATTTTTTATCTTTTCTCTACACTGATGTTGTGTAAAAAAAGAAACAGTGGGCAAAACACTTTTACTCCGTCACCACAAACCTCGCTGGAACGGACCCACCGAGGCGTCGAAAGGGAACCACGCCCGTCTCTGTGAATGCCGAGGACGGAGACTCCGACAGCAGCTACTCTCTGAACTCCGCAACGGCGATGGAGCAGAAGAAGAGGGGCTGAGCATGGGGCAGATTTCCACCAGGCATATCGTAGCTCAGAGCAACCGCTGTCCCCTGCTGTCACTGTCTGAGGTGCCTATCGGACAATTGAGAAAATTAGTTAATGTGAACGTCAGTCATAGGGAGAGGTGGAGATGTGAAAATGTTGCCTTATGAAAGCAGAGGCAGTTACAGTTCAACAAGATAAATTACAGTTGTACCTGTCTTGTCCAGAGGCCTTCAAAAAGTTGAACACGTCTGTCACTGGTAAAACTGATACATTTTTTCAAACAGAGAACAGTCAATGAAGTCAGTGAATATAATTTAATTGGTATTGTGTTTCATTACGTATAATCGATAGGATTTGTTGGGTGTAATTTAGCTTTCATTAGAAGACAGAAGCAGTTTATTTCCAAGTTCTCTACACCACAGTCCAGTCCAGTTGATAACAGGAATGCGCCTTTTAGTTGGAATGCCTTAATTTTGCCAATCATTAAACGAGATGGCGGAGACTGGTTTGATTCACATTGAGTTAGTAAATGAGCATCTGACTCTACCCGCACCGTCCTGTGGGAATGTCTGACAGTGAAGTTGCTGAGCGGGATGGGAATAGATGGACACATCCGCAGACCAATGTGTGGGCGGCATACCGGAGTAGTTCTTTGTCTGGCATCTGGCGGAATGAATGATGCTCTGACTCTCTTGGACGGTGCTTTGCCCCTCCCGACACACACACTATCTTAACATCCCGGACTGCCGGTCGATGGGACAATCCGCCCGGGAATAACACTTGGGAGATCAGGCGGTGAATCCGAGTAGCTGGAGGCCGGACTGGAGACTCACGCCGCCTCTAGCGACTACTCAGGATGCGGCGCCGTTAATCAACTGAAGCATCGAGGTGACCGGATGTTTCAACGCGCTGATCGCCTGTTCCCTGAATTTCGACTGAGTCACCCCGTAAATAAATGTGTTCGTGCAACAGCTGAAATTGCTCAGCAAAAACCCGACGGAGTGAAAGATCAATTCAGAGTCATTGAAATCGATTCCTATTCCCGAGACCTGATAATATATGAAATTTACAACCAGTGTCATCCACAGGATGATGAAGCTGCCGGAGAGGGTGAAGAGTAAAACCACAGACCTCCTTCTGCTCTCCATCTCCGGGTCACTGCGGTTACCTCCCTTGCTCTGACCCTTCAGCCCCTTCCGGACCCGACCGGCCACTAAAATGTGTCTGACTGTCAGAGCGTTGAGCAGCAGGATCGCAGCGAAGGGGAGGAACGGAGATAAAACGGTATCGAGCCAGTCATATCCTACCCACCCGGGGTCAGTGAAATAATGGTCCTTGTTAATACAGAGCCACGGTACATTGTCGATGATTATTGCAGGTTCCAGTATGAAGTATCGGGGAACGTTTCTCAGACACGACAGTACACCGGTTGCTGTTAGAACAACAACCGCAGTTTTCCCGGTGCAATATTTTGTTTTCAGTTTCTGGCAGCAAATGGCGACAAACCGGTCAAAGGTGAAAGTGACGGTGAACCGGACAGAACAGTGAGTGGCTGTGAAGCTCAGTACATCGATAACACTGCACACAGGGGTGATGCTCAGAAAACTCCACCGGAAGTAATAGAATCTAAATCGAACCAAAATGACCTGCATGACAATGGTCAGTAGATCCGCCGCTGCCATGGCTACCAGGTAGCGAGTGGTGCAGGTAGAGAGGCCGCACTTTCCCCGGGAGAAGATCACAATCGCCAGTAAATTCACTGGAGAGAGAGAACAGACACTGGGCATTACTGAAAACATTGTCCAGGAATTGACATGGGATCGGGCTTTAGCTAAAACTCGGGAGTGCTAGAGGCTGTAAGCGGCTGCTAATCTAACACGAGAAATGTATCTGAACTTTCTTCTTCATTGTGGAGATAAGACGATGTGTGGGGAGTCGTTTGCGATAAAAGCGATCTGCATGAACAACAACGATCGGTGCTGATCCCCATTCCAGTCGCTGATGGGGCCGGTTTTACTGAATTAATTGTGACTGACCAGGACTCTGGAAAATCAGCATCTGATGAGGCCGAGAAGGGATACAGAGAGGAGCAACACACACAAAACTCGAGGAACTCAGCAGGTCAGGCGGCATCCATGCAATTGAATAGTCTTTCGAATCCGGTCGAGACCCTCCTTCAGGAGGAAGCGCTGCCCCGATTTATGACGGGTTTCAGAGGGAAAGAAGGAACAACTTAGTGACCTGTGGCTGAGTTGTCCCGTTAATGGATTAATTCTGCAGCGCAGTTTAATTCGATAACACACGGCAGCGAATCCGTGAATACTGGTTCAGGTGATCAGCCCCAATAACTGACTAACTGAAAATGGGATCCGACTGTGACAGACTCCACAGGGAGACGTGAAGCGCAGGACTGGGGTTTCCCTCTGATCAATAACTTAGGAAAAGTGTACTTCAGAATGCAAACATTTCCCAGTCACAACTTCCCGGAGAGATCCCCGTCCCCAGCACTGGGACATCTCTGGATGAGGTGTCATTCAAGGCAAGAACAGCGTTCTATTCGATCCGGTGAGTTAGAGCAGATACATGGACTTTGTTCCACTTGTATTTACATATGCAAATTCAGAATGTGAAATTGACAGGGTCGATACTTCTGATGGATATTTCTGCAGTGATTAACAGGTTTTAAGCTGGTGACATTATCTTAAAGGGGCTCGGAAAACCCAGAAATAACGAACGTGAAATGCTCTGCTCACTCACCTGGAACTCCAATGGCGGCAATGGAGGTGTACAACATTTTCTCCACACTCTTGTATCTCTCGTACACTGCAGACATTTTCTCTGGCCAGTGTTTGTCTTTTTGTGCGACAGGCGATCTCTCGGAATGAACTGTTAAGGCATCACATACCTGGGGTTTTTAAAGCCATTTAGCAATTCCACAGGGACAGATTTCAACAGATTTAAAAATAAAGTTTTAAAAATTATTTACAAACCAATTACGTCAGACAGGTACAATCCCTGCGATGACAGATTCTGATTAAATTAATGAATAATATTTAGATCATGAGTGGGAGTTAGTTTGTTACAACAAAGGTGACCGAACCGTCCGAGGTGTCTTATCAATTAAATGTGCTTCCACTGTAGATATGTACTTCAAAGGAACCCGTTGTCTGACAGACAATATTGAAGTAAATTATGTCACTGTGTCTGTGAAATTGTACTGAATCACCTACTGTTACCATTCTCCTCAAGAGTGTAAACTCTAGATGCAGTTTGTGCTTGTGGGACTGTACTGAGAGGCCTCGAAGAAAATGACTGTTTCATATCCACTAAATCCTCCAATTGCTTCAGTGACTTAGTCAAACGCAGATCATTCGGATGCTCATCCAGGACCCATCGCTAACCCGAACACTTGCCATAAAAGTGAGCAGTCTAGTCGGGGGAGGGGTCTGTTTTAATCATGTCACTCCGTACGTTTCAAAGAACACGGCTGAGAGCTGGCGACGCCGATAAGAAAGTGCTGTTTTGAGTGTGTCTATCTATGAGTGTTAGTATGTGTCAGTGTGTTTCTGTGTCTCTGTCTCTGCTTGTCCTTGCCTGACTATACACGTGCATGTACACCTCCAATTCAGTTTATCCCCCTTGGTTCAGTCCCTTCCCATCTGTCTCCGCAATGCAGATGTTCTCGAGCAGTCATTTCAGACGCTTCAGAAAATGACTGCTAAACAAGAACACAGGCCAAATATCAAACTTTCAAGACTTCAATTTCTCTGTCAGAAATAAAACAGCCTCGAGACTCGTCACAACTCCATTTCAGCAGACACCCGCACGCGCAAATTAGATTATCCCGGAGAGAGAATCATTTCAAACAGTTCCAATATAGCTATCTCCATCAAAAAGAAACAAGAACAGAGGCCAAAGTACATATTTTGTTAATTGTTATTGCATTAAAAACGGAAAAACCCTGAGTTCTGACACACCTCCAAATCCACCGGGTCCCAAAGCCAGTGCTCACCCCCGAATCCGCCAGCACCTCCAACTCTGTGCAAATCAGTGTGCACCCACAAATCTGTGCTCACTGGCAAAATCTCATTCAACCCTCAAATCAGCGTGCACCCCAAAAGCAGCCGGCACCCGAAAGTTCCAGTGTACTCACACATTCTCTGACCTACCCCTAAATCTGTGCACATCCGGAAAGCAACATCCGCCGCCAAATCCGTCTGTCCTCCCAGATTCACCGTCAGGTCCTGAAATATGCGCACATCCGCAAATCCATGCAGACCCCAAATCCGTGCACAGACCGACACATTGCACTCTCACCGAGCAGGATTCACTTCAACCACTTTACAGAACAGCTGCTTCCACCTTAAAGACAACAAGAACAAAGTTTAAATGGTGAACACACGCCCACATATGTATGTGTGTATAATCCTCGTATAATCATTGGAATCTCCTTAAATCTTCGCAGCTCACTAAACCCATCTTTATCCCCTCATCAGTGGGTGTCCCAAAATCCACTGTTCCTCATATTCGCTGACAAACCCACAAAGCTGCTCACATCCACAAATCTCTGTGTACCCCCATATTCACTAAAATGTCCTTAAGTCTGCGCATTCCTCAAGTTCTCCAGCACCATCCCCGTTTCTAATGACATTTGAAATATTTCTGCTGTTTCTACACTAACTTCCCTCAAGCTACCAGGGAATATCCTTTCAGGATCCGGAGATTTATCGACTTTCAAATTCCTTAGAAAGCGCCAGTGCTTCCTCTTCTTTAATCTTACAAGTTTTCATAACTGCCCTCTTGTTTCCCTTACCTTACACAATTCAATATCATTCTCCTCAGTGAATAACGAAGAATAGATCTCCCCCATCTCTTTTGGCTCCACACATAGCTGTCCACTCTAAATGTCTAATGGACCAATTTTAAACCCTCACTATCCTTTTGCTATTAATATAACTTTAGAAACAGTTTGGATTTATTTTTACCTTATTAGCCAAAGCAAACTCATATCTTCTCTGAGCTTGTTAAAATTATTTCTTAAGATTCTTTTTACATTCTTTATATTCCTCGAGCACTTCATTTACTCCAAGCTGCCTATAATTATTGTAGATATCTCTCATTTTCCGAACCAATTTTCCAATATTCATTGACAACCATCTCAAACTTTTAACCTTTTCTTTCAACCTAACAGGAACATAAATATTCTTTACCCTCAAAATTTCTCCATTAAAGGTCCTCCATTTTTTATTACATCGTTCCCATGAAACAAATTGTCCCTATTCACTCCTTCCAAATCCTTCCGCATCTCCTCAGAGTTAGCCTTTCTCCAATCAAAAATCTGGGTCCAGACCTATACTTCTCCATAATTATATTGAAACTAATGGCATTGTGATCACTGGAACTGAAGTGCTCCCTAACATATAACTCCATTGCCTAACCAACTTCATTACCTAACAGGAGATCCAATACTGTCCCTTCTCCAGTTGGTACCTCTATGTATTGCTGCAGGAAAACTATCCTGCGCACATTTTACAATGCCCAAACCATCCAGCCCTTTTACAGATTGGGCTTCCCAGTCTGTGTGAGGAAAATTAAAATCTCCCACAATCATAACATTATGCTTCTTACACATATCTGCTATCTCCTTACAAATTTGTTCCCCCAGTTCTCGCTCCCCATTACGTGGTCTGTAATACAACACTGTAAGTGTTACTACACATTTCCCATTCCTCAATTTCACCCAAAAAAAACTCCCTAGTCGAGCCCTCTAATCTATCCTGCCAAAGCTCCGCTGTAATATTTTCTGTGACAAGCAATGCGCACGGAATGGGACACACTGGAGACGTGGGGAGTCAGGAGTGATTCGGCGGCTGATCGTGCTTTACGGATGTGCGAAGATTTAGAAGTATGGAAGCGAATGGGTGGGTGCACAGATATTGTGAGGTTTCCGTTACTTCGGGATGCACACTGATTTAAGAGTTGAATGCGGGTTTTCCAGTGAGCTCAGATTTGTTGGTTCATACTGATTTGCACAGATGTGGGTGTGTTAGCGGATTCGTGGGTACACACTGACTTGGTGTATCGAATCTCAAATTTGTTCCGTTTATTCGGACTTCAATAATAAATGCAATATGAACTTTGACTTCTGTTCTTGTTTATGTTAAATGGAGAGAGCCGATTTGTGAACTATTTGAAATTATTCTTGCTCTGTCCATGTGGGGGTACCTGCTGATCTGGACAGGTGACGAGTCTCAAGCCTGTTTCATTTGGACATAAAATAATAATAAATGCAATTTGAAGTTTGACCTCTGTTCTTGATTACTTGATGGTTCTTGCACATGCAACACACACGCACACAGACACACACACACACACACACACACACACACACACACACACACACACACACACACACACACACACACACACACACACAAACACCTTCTTATCCGTCACTTCGGCTCTCATCAATGTATTTTGATACACACAGGATGCCATGATTAAAACATACTCCCCCCAATGGACTGTCGAATTTGATGGCCATGTGTTAGGGTTAGGTATGGGTCCTGAACGAAGCCTCAGATATTCTGACTGACTGAGTCAGTGATGTCGTTAGAGGGTTTCCTGGATAGGGGAGTGTTTAATCATCATCACAAACAGACGTTTTGTTTTGGAAACCCCCACGGCGGAGTTCCCTAAACATAACTTGCATCCAGAGTTTATACTCTTGACGAGAATGGTAACAGTCAATGAAACTGTTAAATTTCAAGGTAGAATGACACAAATTATTTCAATATTCTGTGTCTGACAAATGGTTCCTTTGAAGTACATATGTACAGTGGAAGCACATTTAATTGATAAGGCAACTCAAAACGTTCAGTCACTTTTGTTGGGGCAAAATATCTCCCAAAAATGGTCCAAATATTAATTCATTAATTTAACCACAATGTGCCGCGGCAGGGATTGCACCTGCTTGACGTAATTGGTTTGTAAATATTTTTTTTAAATTAGTTTTAAATCTGTCGGTATCTGTCCCCGTGGAGACGATAAATGAAATTAAATACGCCAGGCATGTGCTACCTCAACATTTCATTCCGAGAGATCGCCTGTTGTAGAGGGGGACAAATCACTGGACAGAGACACTATTTCCAATGTTGAATAATTACGAGAGTGTGGAGAAAATATTGTACGTGTTCATTGCTGTCATTGGAGTCCCTGGTGAGTGAGCAGAGCATTTCTTGTTATTTCTTGCTATTTCTTGTGTTAACCGCTGCGATTCTGTTAAGGCAAGACAGCGGATGTGGCCTCCCTGGGCTTTAGCAAGGCGTCTGACGAGGTCCCGCGCGGGGGGCTGGTCAAGCCTGTTGGTAGACTGTGACCTGTGGCGTGGCGCAGGGATCGCTGCTGGGTCCTTTGTTGTTTGTCGTCTCAATCAAAGATCTGGATGGTAATGTGGTTAGCCGGATCAGCCGATTTGCAGGTGACGCCGAGCTCGGGGATGTCGTGGGCAGTGAGGGAAGGCGATCGTGGCTATGATCATTTTACAAGCTTCCAATTTGATGATCGTTGCACAAGTATCTGTCAGACTTATCGACACTGTCAGTTCAACATTCTGATTTTTCATATTTAATGACGAGCAGTACAAAATATCTGTCCCTTCTGTAAGTCACGGAATCGGCTGGAACTCTGTCCTCGCCATTAATGACACCTTGCACAGAATTGTGCCCTGCTGGGCACAGCCTATTCTCTGTGAAGGTGTGACTGGGAGGGCTGGACATTGGAGAGTTCACTGTTTCTCAGTTATTGATCAGAGGAGTTCTCTGTTCCAGAGTTTCACATCTCCCTGTGGAGTCAGTCACAGTGGGGTCCCGCTGCCTGTTGGTCAATAATTGGGTCTGCTTACCTGAAACAGTCTCCATAGATCTGCGGCTGTGTCTTATCGGCGCTGTAAAATAATCCATTAACCGAACCACCCGGTCTCTGGTTGCTAAACTGTCCCTCCAGTATTTTGGTGTGTTGCTCCGCTCCGTATCCCTTCTCGGTCAGTTAAATCAGTGAAACCGGCTCCATCAACGAATAGAATCAGTACCGATGGCCATAGTTCTTGCGGCTCTTCTTTTTATCGCCGATAGTGGAACACACGTCGTTCTATCTCCACACTGAAGAAGGCAGGTCAGATACAGTGTGACCCGTGTCTGATGTCAGATTAACAGCCGTTCACAGACCCTAGCCATCCCGATCTTTAGCTGAAACCCGGTCAGTGTTAAATCCCGGAGAATGTCCAGTGTTCTCTCTCTCTCTCTCTCTCTCTCTCTCTCTCTCTCTCTCTCTCTCTCTCTCTCTCTCTCTCTCTCTCTCTCTCTCTCTCTCTTTCTCTCTCTGTTTCCCCCCAGTGAATCAATTGGTATTACTTCCGGTGGAGTTTTCTGAGCATCACCCCTGTGTGCAGTGTTATCGATGTACTGAGGTTCGCAGCCAGAGACTGTTCTGTCTGGTTCACCGTCACTTTCACCTTTGATCGGTTTGTCGCCATTTGCTGTCAGAAGCTGAAAACAAAATATTGCACCGGGAAAACTGCAGCTGTGGTTTTAACAACCGGCGTACTGTTATGTCTGAGAAAACGATTGGTCTGTGGATCTCCACCTATTCCCATTTCCGCCCATCGAACGGACCAGCCAGACGTTCTGACAAAGTGGCGGGGAGCTTGCTGGATGCTGGCTGGCTAATCCAATGTCAATCACCCACTCTCACCCGTCCCCCTGAATGATTGGCTAACGTGAAGTAATAAGGGAAGGTTTAGTTGAACGGCGGATGACACACCAATGTAAAGGGACATTCCCGCCACAAAGTGGAATGGAGTGTGGTTCAGAGAACTGGGAAATAAAACCCTCACTGTTATTTTTTAAATGTAAACTAACTTAACCTAAAAGCCACAGAGATTGTACTTAATCAAACACGATACTATGAATTAAATTAAAGTGACTGTCATAACTTAAGAAAGCGTTTAAATTAAAACTATCACCCTCAAAGATTGTAATGAAGCCTTCATTTGATTTACTTATACCTGATACGCTTCACCCTGAAGCAGTGTGTTCAACTGTTTCACAATAACAAAAAACTTTACGACCCAGAATGACGTTTTCCAACACGTCATAAGGAAGCAATGATCACAGTATGCCCAATTCTAAGTCGAGTCAATGTAATTTCTCTCTTGCTTGTTTTCCCCCTTCCCCCGTAAACCTATCAGTTATGTATTCTGTAAAGGTGTCTCCATTTATGCCCATTATCCCACCAGTCTTGCTATAATTCTTCACCCACCGACCCCTTAGCTTCTGAATTGCTCGGTGGAAGGTCTTCATCCAGAGTTGAAATTTTGACAGCTTTTGTAACTAAACCTCTATGTGTAGGTACGCATAAAAAGTGGAGACATAAAACAATACTCTGCGCATGAAATAATTTTTGATGAGTTTCCAAAAGTAAATCTGACCGATTGCTAGAATAACATGTTTTAAGATGTCGCATAACCGAAAAGGCATCTGAACAAAAAACAACTTTACATGGAGAAATTTCCACCATCCACTGTAAGCCAAAAGTAACAACAAATTCTGCTGTATATACTGATGAATGTTTTGTAAGTTGTTTCTTTACCGCTACATGCAATTCGGCCATAAAATCAGCCACACACACACATCCCAGTTATCTTTCGATTCTTCTGCAGCAATGGTTAACATATCATAATAATTTTCCTAAATATACTGATGAACCAACAGATTCCCAGTCATAACGAAGTCATTGGACTTTATTAAACTGTGTGAACTAAAACTACTTCTCATCGGCAAAAAAGGTGGGGTTTCAGAGAACGTCACAGTGGGGCATGTTCCGTAATCTAAATAACCCATCCCTTCACCGTGGCAACATCCCAGCCAACAGAACCTAAACACATTCTTCTTGTGATGTTCCCAACAGTTCTGGAACACAGCATTAACAGGATGTAAATTCCTTTGCCTCTCAAATTAATTCAGTGTGTTCACATCAACTGCAGTCCCTGCAATTGTAAGGGTAGTTGTACTATTTCAACCAGTAAAGCCGAAACCTTTCTGCACCACAACACAGTCTTTATCCCCTGCTTGTATCACATCCAGACATTTTACAGTCGAAGATGAAGCTGATCCGTAAGGCACTCAGTCATCATCAAGAACAGATCGAACAAATTCAATGATCAACAAAGATTCTCTGGGAGCACCTGACAACATTTATTGCTCCTTTACATTTCTCAATTGGTGCTTCCATCCACATGCCTGAAAACCTGACGTTTCCAAGAGTTTCATCGTATAATTTCATATCACCTCTTTTATCCAAAATATAATTCAAACGCCGCATTACCATACGGTGCATAGTTTGCATAAATGAGACATTAACGACATAGGCCGACAGCTAGAAGGATCTGACGGGATGCTCCCGGTGTTTAGAATAGGCCCTACTACAACCACTTTCTAGAAGCGGTGAATATTCACCACTTCAGAACCCCTACACGTTGAATGAAATATTTATACGACAAAGGCCTCAAACATTTCAGTTACATTCACAATTTCTACACTGCCCCTTCCTTATAAAATGGCCGCATTAACCCTCTGACAATTAACTTATCACAACTAATAACACTATACCCTTGAACAGAAAAGAAACGTGTGAACAACTAAGTTTCCTGAATACGTGTAACATCGGGGGGATTTGATAAATCAGAAATAAACTTCATAGACTTGACCATGAGAAAGCAGGTTCCTCGCATTCCACAACAATAGTTTATTCCCATGGTGTAACTTCACTGATAGACTGGGGTATAGATACCCCACCCATCAGAGCTTCATTTATAGTTTCCCACATAACACCAGTTACACCAAGATACCTTTTTCAGCTTCACAATAATATTAATTTCCTGAGTAGGATAATATTTCTGAGCAGTACAATTCACCACATCCGTTATAAGCATCACAAACTTTACAATCCAGCCGTAAATTAACTATAATGAGAGAACAGGGATGCCGACATGAGTGCGCAGACGTCACTATCTCTTCCCTTACTGGGAACACTTTTTAACGATTCACTTTAACTATTTGCAAGACTGTCTGACGTCCATATTAACTAATCATAGTCTGAGTTCTCATTTTACCTACAGGCACCTCAGCCAGTGCCAACAGGGTATAGAGGCTGAGGAAGAGTGTTGAAGCACAGAGGGAGTGAAGAGGTGAGTCCATTGGATCTGAACAGCCAGATAGACACGTGGCCCCGCCAGTTCGACAGCTGCCGCCGATTTTGTGCGGTGCCCGACGTAAGTTGTCGTTCCAATGCAAAGCGGGTGTTATTGAACAATGAGTCATTTTTCACCCTTTATATCACCATACAATTGCATCGTGGCAGTGGGGCCTAATAGACTCTATCGCATCTGCTCCACCACCATCTCTGGCATTCATTCCAGATACACACCACTACGAGTATGACAAATAAAACTTGCAACACATATCTCCTTTAAACATCTGAGTCAAGTCTAACATTGCTGTCCAACATAAAGTCAATATCTCTTAACTGTCTCTGTTAGATTACCCTTCTGGTCTGAGTGGAACATGCAAGCTTTGTGCTCTCAAAGTTTCGGTGTTGAAGGCCTCCGCTTACCAAGTACACTTTGCCACAATGCAGCCTGACCCAATCCAGACTTGCCAGATCTTTTCAGACCCAATCGGAGTTGGCCTTTCACCAATTTTGAATCTCAACTCCCAGAGCATTCCTACCTTTTTCCAAATTTGCTTTGAATTTAATACAATTGCGACCATTTGACTCAAAGTATTCCTCCACACACACTTCTGTCACTTGCCCTGTCTCATTTCCTAACAGCTGATCAAAAATGTCGTTGGGACTTCCACTTTCTGAATAAGGAAACTTTGCTGAACACGACTGATTTTCCTAAGATCATCTGGCTTTCCTACAATACCCTATCCTATCTGGCGTTTTACAGTAGAGGAGCACCAGTCTATGTGTGAAACGCTACAATCACAATTCTGTAACATCATTTTGTTTCCTGCAACAGTCTGTGATCTCTCTACAAAGTTGTTCCTCTGAATCCCTCAGACTGTTTGGTGGTCTGTAACATGGCCACCTTAAAATGCTCATACGTTTCTTTTCCCTCAGTTCCACCCACACAGTCTGACCAGACGAGTTCTCTAGTCTGCTCTGACTAGGCACGACCGTGAGGTTTTCCCCGACGAGTAATCTTCAATTACCAGCTCCCCACACGCTCTGCAGCGTCTAAAACGATGGAATCCGGAATATGGAGCTACCAGTCCTGTTCCTCCTGCAAGTCTTGCTAATGGGTCCAGCACCATAATCCCAGGAGCTGCTCGATGCCCCGAGCTCATCTGCCTTTCCTACAATACTTCTTTCATTGGTGAAAAGCAGAGACGTAGACCCAGTAATCTGGAAAATGCCTTTGCCAGTGGGGGGAGGGGAGATTGTTGCTTGCTGCCGCTTACGCACGGGAGGGAGGGGAGCTGGGGGGACTTTGGGGTCCGAATGGAGGAGGAGAAGATGGCAGCGCGACGCAGCGTGCGCGGCCTCTCCGGAGAATGGATATCTGTTCCGTGTTAAGTAGGGATCCGTGCACAATCCTGATTCGATGGAGGCAGACGTGAGAGCGTGAAGGAACTTCAGGAGAAACTTCTGAAATGCCCGCTTCGCTGCCGCTGCTACTGTGCGGTCCGGAATCTCCGGAAGAGAAGGCCTACGAGACCTCGGCTTTGCTTGTTTCGGCGGCCGGGACGAGGTCGAAGGCGCTCGCAGAGGATAGCGCCCCGGAGGCCATATCGGAGGGGCTGGTCGGAGGCTCGAAGTTTTCGGACGGTCTCGGAGTCTGTTGTAGTCGGCTGCTTCCGAGGCGTTAATTGTCAGTGCCTGGAAGCTTACGGCAGGGAGAGTTTCTCCCGTTTGCTGCCTGATATCGGGACTATGGGAATCGATCGGGACTTGAGACTTTTTAAACCGCGTCCATGGTGTGCGTCTATCGAATTACGGGATTGCTTTGCACTGCTGTAACTATCTGTTATAATGATGTGGTTTTGTCAGTGTGGGTCTTGGTTTGTCATTTTGTTATTTTGTGATATCACTCTGGAGGAACATTGTATCATTTTTAATGCATGCATGCATTTCAAAATGACAATAAACGAGGACTGAGTGTCCTCATAATCTAATATTTTACTGTCGTTCATTCTTTTGGACACATCTCTGTTTTCGTGGATGGTTTGGAAGAAAAAGCATTTGAGGATGCTTTGTATTGTATACATTTCTCTGACATTACATTGGCCCTCTGAAACTTTGAAACTTTGATACTGGAACTCAGTGTTTCGGAAACTAAAGATTAGCTGGGCCGACATCGCCTTTACCATCCCCTCACCCTGTGTGGCCACTCTCTCAGAGTTATGTACTGGGGTCCGCAACAATCGTGGTGTATCTCCTCTGGAGTCCCCGAGCACAAAATATCCACTCCGCATCCACTCTATCCGGGCCTTTCACCATTCGACAGTTTTCACTCTTAATTCTTCTGAACGCCGATGAACACAGACGAAAGCCGACAAACGTTCCACATCTGACAATCCGTTCAAAGCTGGAATCATTTCCGAGAACTTCCACAACAGATTCTGCCCGGTCCCTCACGGGAAAAGCCCTCCCACCACAAAGCACATCTACCTGCACCAGTACAAGCCCTTCCCCTTGCCAGGGCAACATACTGCCTTCCTTTAACTCCCTGGATTAATTTCTGAACTTCTGTTGCAATTCTTATACTCCATCTGTTCGCTTTTATTTCGTAAGCTCCTCATTTGCTCCCACGTGCCTTGACCTGCTTATGCATCTCCTTTGATTTCCTTAAGCAGGATCGCAATATCTCTCAAGTATCTCTTACTACATCTGTTATGTTTACCTTCTATTCTGACAGGAACATGCAAGCTTTGTGCCCTTAACATTTCACTGCTGAACCCCTCCGAGTGCACTTTGCCAGAATACAGCCTGCCCCAAATCATCCACGTTGCAAATCACACCTTCTTTGCCGTCCAGTTAGATGGACGTGCCGACCGGTGTCGGGATACACAGTGGAAGCACCTGTATTTCATACGACAGCTCCGAAGATCCTGACACCTTTTCCGAGGCAAATAACTTAACACAAATGATTGAAAGCATCTGGGAAGAGAGGACAGAAATGCCCACGGTTGCTGTTGTGAGCGCTAACACGCGGACAGGCAGGGAATGTATCTAAGCGGATCATGTACCGTAGTTAGCATCCGTTTAGAGTGGCGTCATGGTTGGCACAGACAGTGCGGCTCGAAGGGTCTGGTCCTGTGCTTTACCTTTCGCTGTTCCATGTGGAAGTAAGTCAAATAGAAGGCAGCAGTGTTTCTTTTCTCATGGCAAACTTTTATTTCAAAGGTGATAGACGTAGACCTGCTTTTGGGCCAGGACAAAGTACCTCGGCTACCTTCTGGATGGTTCGGAAGGAGGGATGATAATCAGGAAAGAAGGATGAGATTATATTCAAAGCAACACGCACAACATACTGGAGGAACTCACTCCGCTGGCCGGGTAGTCTCTGTGGAAGAGACCATTCTCGGCGTTTCGGGCCAAAACCCTTGATCAGAACTTGAACAAAAATGAGAATTCAGAGACAGAGGGCGGGAGAAGTGGGAGAGTGAATAAGACTCACAATGTGGCTGGAGACAGGTGAAAGTGGGAGTGGGGCAGGGGTGAAGTTAAGAGCCGGGTAGTTCATTCATGAAAGAGATAAATGACTGGAGAAAGAGAAATCTGATAGAACAAGATAGAGCATCATGGAAGAAAGGAGAACCAGAGGAAGTTGATGGGCAGGTAAGGAGGTAAGACAAGAGAGAGATACGGAAATGAGGGAATGGTGAATGGGGCAGGGTGCGCATTACCGGAAGTTCAATTGACCAATGTTCATGCCATCAGGTTGGTACCAACCCGAACGGAACATGAGGTGTTGCTCCTCCATCTGAGTGTGGCCTCATTGCGCAGTTGAGGGGGCCATGGACTGACGTGTCGGAATAGGAGTGGGAAGAAGAATTGAAATGTGCATGTTGATTTGGTTTCCAGCATCTCCAGATTTGCTCGAGTTTCAGGTTGACGTGCGATGGGAACTGGTGCAGAATCAGAGTGGAGTTGTCGTTTTACTCCCAGTGGATCTGCTGGTCGAATTCCTCACCGGATGGACGACAGCCGCACCGACAGGAACAAGAGGTGATGAGCTGGGTCTGTTGGTGCTTTCAACAATGCCTCCCTTGCTGGGAGAATGCCACTCCCAATTTACACGGCTCAGTACCATCGCATTTTCCATTCTTTGCAGTTTCACTAAATTAATCACAATCTGTCATGGTGGGGATTGCACATGCCTGACGTAATCGGTTTGTAAATAATTTAAACATCTTTATTTCGAAATCTGTTGAAACCTGTCCCTGTGGAGTCACTAAATGATATTAAAAACCACAGTATTATGCCGCCGTAACATTTCATTCCGTGAGATCGCCTGTAGCACAGGGGGACGAAGAACTGGGCAGAGAAAATGTCTTCAATGTTGGCGAGTTACAGGAGTGTGCAGAAAATATTGTACATGTTTATTGCCGCCATTGGAGTTCCCGGTGAGTGTGCAGACTTCATGTTTGGAATTTCCGAACGTTAACCGCTATGCAGCTGATTGTGTTCGTTTCACAAGCTTCCAATTTGATGAAAACTGTATAAATATCCGTGAGAAATGTCAATCCTGTCAATTCGACAAGCTGATGATTTTTTATATTCAATGAGAAACGGAACGTTGAGTGAAATCGGCCTTTGCTTCTTAGAGCGACGGAGGATGAGAGGTGACCTGATAGAGGTGTATAAGATGATGAGAGGCATTGATCGTGTGGATAGTCAGAGGCTTTTTCCCAGGGCTGAAATAGTTCGCAGAAGAGGACACAGGTTTAAGATGCCGGGGAGTAGGTACAGAGGAGATGTCAGGGGTAAGCTTCTAACTCAGAGAGTGCTGAGTGCGTGGAATGGCTCCCGGCAACGGTGGTGGAGGCGGATACGATAGGGTCTTTTCAGAGACTTCTGGACAAGTACATGGAGCTCAGAAAGAACTTGTCTGTGGAAAGCCTATTGATTTCTACGGTTTTCTGTGTTTCTGTATTTCGAAACAAAACATCCGTGTCTCCTCCGCCACAAGGGATTGATTGGAAAGTTATATCTGGTTTCTATGAGATCGAGAATGGGACTAACAAGAGAGTGATTGTTAAATATTCAGATTAATTGTATTTTCTCTGAGGTAAGTACTGGCGAGGGTGAATCACTATCTGCAGATGAAGGAGCTTTCTGTATTAGAGGTAGATATTTAAATGTAACGACACGCAGGGTGTAATTATCGAATAGTAAGGTCGAACGAGATCGGGATTTGAGCTGTCAGTGGCTGAAACACAACTTGTGTGTTTTACAAATAGGATTAATACACCCGCTCTTTATTTGAAATTATCTGCTCAAACTCATGAAGAATTGTCGGTGATAACATTCCGAGCCATGTGGATGGATAATAATATGACATGAAAGCACCATGTCTGTAAAGTAATTGATCAATGTAACGGAGAATTAACAGAAACACACCCACAAACTCACACAAATAAACACTACACACGCGCGCGCACACACACACACACACACACACTCACACACACACACTATGAAAATATTCATTCATCATTACAAACAGACATGTTCTTGGATGCCCTCTTTTCAGAGTCCACGGACACAAACTGAATCACGCCTTCATACTCTCGTGGTGATCGGTAACAGCAGGTAATCCAATACAATTTCACAAGCTCCAACGACGAAATTTACTTCAATATTCTCTGCCTGACAAGTGGTTCCTTTGAAGGACATATTTACTGTGGAAGCACTTTTGATTGATGAGATACTTCGGAAGGTTCAGACACCTTTGTCGGGATAAACTGAGTCCCACAAATGGTCTAAAAGTTAATTCACAACATTAATCACAATCAGTCACCGCGGGAATTGAGCCTGCTGGAATTGTTTTGTAAATAATCTAGAAACCTTTAGTTTGAAATCTATTGAAACCTGTCCCCGTGCAGTCACGAAAAGCTATTAAAAAGCTCAGGCACATGCTGCCTGGACATTCCCTTCCGAGAGATCGCCTGTAGCAGAGGGGGACAGATCACTGGACTGAGAAAATGTCTGAAATGTTGGATAGGTTTGTCAGTGTAGAGAAAATGCTGTACGTGCTCATTGCTGTCATTGGAGTTCCTGGTGAGTGAGCAGAGCAGTTCATGTTTGGTATTTCTGTGTGTTAACCGGTGGGAGCCTGTTTATGGTCGTTTTACCAGTTTCCAGCTTGACCATCATTGCACAACTTTCCGTCAGAGATATCGATGCTGTCAATTGAACATTCTGATTGTTCATATTTACTGACAACCGCCTCGCAACCCGGATCTCCTCGAACTCCCAGGATCGACTTGACCGTCGTACTTCCTTTAATGACACCTTTTCCAGAGTAGAACCAATACTAGGGACTGGCAGCTCTCCGGGAAGGTGTGACTGGAGGAGCTTTAATGGGACTTTGTCCAGATTTGGACCGGTGCTGAAGAAAGGCAACTTTCCCTGAAGATCAGATTGGAAGAGTTTTACATTTTGAGGTTCACTATTTATTGTTTTAATTTATTAAATGGAATCTTGAACAATAGCCAGATCAGAAATGCTGATCAAGTCAAGTAGTTCTCAAAGAGAACTCTGATAGGCCAATCACATGGTTCACTGCTGCTCAGCGACAGAACACTAAAAAAAAGTCATATGCACGATTATCACGATGAAGTCTGCTGGATAGAGACGTTTATACACATGCTGTCCATAATACAAAGAGATTGATGGATAAGGTTGCAGGATGACAAAACGTGGCAAGAATATTTGGAACTAAAAACTAATCGCTTCCGAGGGGAAAACAACATCTGTTCTTTCCGCACTGTTCTCCAGTAGTTTAAGGACCTAGTCCAGTCGGAACATAACTCACAGGTTCTCTTGAAAGTCAAGTATTAACCCTACCTACCAACAACTAAGGACCTAGTCCAGTCGGAACATAACTCACAGGTTCTCTTGAAAGTCAAGTATTAACCTTACCTACCAACAACTAAGGACCTAGTCCAGTCGCAACATAACTCACAGGTTCTCTTGAAAGTCAAGTATTAACCCTACCTACCAACAACTAAGGACCTAGTCCAGTCGGAACATAACTCACACGTTCTCTTGAAAGTCAAGTATTAACCCTACCTACCAACAACCAAGCATTGCCATCCTGGTCCCCTTCATGATGGCTTATTTAGAAGCATGTGACTTCCCTCCCAGAGATGATAGCTGTTTGTGCACTCAACTCTTGAAGGCTTGGACCCCCATTCTGAGTTATTGATCAGATTGAACACCTGGTCCTGTGTTTCCCGTCTCCCTGTATTGTCTCGCACAATTATATTCCACTACATGTTGGTCAATAATTGGGCCTGATCACTGGAGACAGTATCCACGGACCTGCTGACGGGTGATATAGAACTGAACTGCCCTGTACAATTAATGTATTATTAGAGCCACCCAGCCTCTAGTTACTAAGTTGTTCCTGCTTTCCCTCTGATATCCGGCGGTAACGGGGATATCGCTTCCTGATGAAGAACGGTCTCGTCCGGCAAGTTCAGTGTTTGTTCAATTCCAGAAATGCTTCTGGAGCTGCTGAGTACCTCAAGTGCTTTGTGTGCGTTGTTTCCCGCCGGATCCCTCCTCAGACCCATCAAATGCCAGGTTTCTAGAGGGTTGGACGGGCAGGGTTAAATCATTGAAATTGGCCTCAACAAGGACCGGAATCGGGATCAGCACCGATGCTTGACGGTCATGCAGCTCGTTTTAACCTCCATGATGAGCCACACAGTCTTATCTCCACACTGAGGAAGGTAGTGCAGCATCCGGTTTCGCACTCCCGCTGAAAGCTGATGCTGTGTGAATTATCAGATTATGTGTTCAGTCATTCCCTCTTCCCATTTCCCTCTTCTCTCTTCCCTCTTCAAACATTCCTCTTCAATCTTCACTCTTCCTCCTCTTCCTCTCTGCAGTGAACCTCGTGGCGATTGTGATCCTCTCCAGGGGAAAGTGCGGCCTCTCTACCTGCACCACTCGCTACCTGATCGCCATGTCAGCGGCAGATCTACTGGCTGTTGTCTTGGAGGTTATTTTGTTTCGAATAAAACAGTATTATATGATGTGGAAGTATCTGGACCTTACCCCTGTGTGCATTGCTATCGAGGGGCTGAGGTACACTGTCACGTACTGTTCAGTCTGGTTCACCGTCACTTTCACCTTCGATCGGTTTGTCGCCATTTGCTGCCAGAAGCTGAAAACAAAGTATTGCACC